>NC_060176.1:18355129-18655129 GCF_021184085.1 Oncorhynchus gorbuscha
ACTGGCTGTACTCTACTGACATAATAGCCCCAGTACATAATAGAATATGAATACTCAACGAAATATACTGTACATTCAGTACAGTCAGCATTGCAATAAAGTAAAGTAGTTTATACACTACCGTTCAAAATGTTGGGGTCACTTAGAGAGGACAAGTACATTGTTTTTGAAAGAAAAGCTATTTTCTTTGTCCATTGAAATTACATCAAATTGATCAGAAATACAGTGTAGATATTGTTAATGTTGTAAGTGACTATTGTAGCTGGGAATGGCAGATTTTTTAATGGAATATCTACATAGGCGTACAGAGTCCCATTATCAGCAACCATCATTCCTGTGTTCCAATGGAACATTGTGTTAGCTTATCCAAGTTTATCATTTTAAAAGGCTAATTGATCATTAGAAAACCCTTTTGCAATAATGTTAGCACAGCTGAAAACTGTTGTCTGATTAAAGCAGCAATAAAACTGTCCTTCTTTAGACTTGTTGAGTATGTGGAGCATCAGCATTTGTGGGTTCAATTACACACTCAAAATGACCAGAAACAAATAACTTTCTTCTGAAACTCGTCAGTCTATTCTTGTTCTGAGAAATGAAAGCTATTCCATGCGAGAAATTGCCAAGAAACTGAAGATCTCGTACAACGCTGTGTACTACTCCCTTCACAGAACAGCACAAACTGGCCCTAACCAGAATGAAAGAGGAGTGGGAGGCCCCGGTGCACAACTGAGCCAGAGGACAAGTACATTAGAGTGTCTAGTTTGAGAAACAGAGGACTCACAAGTCCTCAACTGGAAGCTTCATTAAAGAGTACCTGCAAAACACCAGTCTCAAAGTCAACAGTGAAGAGGCGACTCTGGGATGCTGGCCTTCTAGGCAGAGTTGCAAAGAAAATGCCATATCTCAGACTGGCCAATAAAAATAAAATATTAAGATGGGCAAAAGAACACAAACAATGGACAGAGGAACTCTGCCTAGAAGGCCAGCATCCTGGAGTCACCTCTTCACTGTTGACGTTTAGACTGGTGTTTTGCGGGTACTATTTAATGAAGCAAAACAAAAATGTTTATTTTCTTTCAAAAACAAGGACATTTCTAAGTGACCCCAAACTTTTGAATGGTAGTAATGTGCCACTGCTGATACTTCCTCTACTATATCAGCTCATGTGCCTTTTTAAAGAGAAAACAACTGTAATGTTCCAAATACAGCTACCAAGAGGGACTGAAGAGAAGCAAAGAAATCAAAGAGATGGAGGAAGAGGAGGAGAAAGTAGAGGAAAAGACAAAGAAGGATGAAGGAAAAGAAATCATCAGAAAAGAAAAGTTCAGCAGGTGATTTTCACTTCATGTAGATCAATTGTAAATGAATTATTATGTAGTTATACTAGCCGCTGTATGGTGACTGGGTGTATACCTTGAATTGTTCTGAATCCCCTCTCAATTTGACCTTTACAGTAAGGTTGAAGAGGTCCTAGTTGTCCTTGACCGGCTTTGCCCCAAGATTTTCCGCCGTAACCAACTTCTCTGGATTGTTTTGACGTTGTTCCTGGTCACGTTTCTGGTCGGCAGTGTTTTCACATACTTTAGTGATCGCTATAACAACCATGGGGACATGTCGGCAGAAAAAGCCATGGTCCAGGACGAGAAGAAGATCTTTGAACTGAATGTAGGAGTACAGCCAAAGAATCCCACTCCAGAATAACAAAGAGCCTGTCTCATACTTCTCTCAGTCCACAGACAATTCTTTCCATGATACATCACCATACAAGAGCTGAACTTGAATATGGGGTTTTGAAGGGTTTGGCGATGTATCTTTGGGAGCATTTGTTGAGTTTTTTTATCGGTTTCAGAGGACAAGCCTTTTAATGATCATAAACTTTACCAAGGCATATTTATGTCGTGTTAGGAAAGCTGCCCAAGTGTTTGTGATGGTGATATATGATTGTTGCTTTGGGGGCCAAGTATAATAGTGTGATGAAATATTTTCTTATGTACAGTGAGATCCAGGACTTTGGATTTTAAATGATACAATGACTATGAGGTTAAAATGCAGACTGTCAGCTTTAATATGTGGGCATTTTCATTCATACCAGGTGAACTGTTTAGAAATTACAACACTTTTTGTACACAGTCCCCCCATTTCAGAGAGCCAGAAGGTTTTGGACAAATTCACTTATATGCATATTATAGAAGTCCAAAGTGTAGTATTTGGCGTATGACTCTACTAATCTGTTGGATGCATTCACAGTTTGTTTCGGTTGTGTTTCAGATTATTTTGTGCCCAATAGAAATGAATGGTAAATAATCTATTGTGTCATTTTGATGTTATAAATAAGAATATAATATTATAATATTAATATAATAACTCTTCTACTTTAATGTGGATGTTACCATGATTGTGGATAATCCTGAATGACACAATGAACAGAATGCACAGGGAGGATTAGCATTTTGGGGGGTATGATATTTACACCTCATTAACTTTCACACATCATTATTCATGATTCATTCATAATTTTCCATAATCATGGTAGCATCCACATTCATTTAAAAGTGTTTAGAAACATGTTCTATTATTATTTACAATAAAATTGACTCCGAAATACACAATACATTATTTACCATTAATTTCTATTAGGCACAAAATAATCTGACACACAAACTGAAAATGCATTCAACAAGTTTGTATTCACGAGCTTGATGTAGTCATTGCTTGCTATGAATATGGGACTAAATACTAAACTTTTGACTACTTGTTACACATAGAAGTGAATTTTTCAAATGATTTTGGTTCCCTAAAATGGGGGGACTATGTGCTGTAATTTTGAATGGATGAAATATGGATGAAAATACCCTCAAACCAAAGCTGACAGTTTGCACTTCATAGTCATTGTATCATTTCAAATCCAAAGTGCTGGAGTACAGAGCCTCCCAGAAATATATATATTTTTCATTGTCCAAATACTTTTGGACCTCACTATATGTATTCACAATGTATTGTTGTTATTCCGTGTCCTACTCTGAATGTCATCCTGGAGGACTGAATGTGGCCCCATGGGCGAAAATGGAAGATTCCTGATGAGTTCCCGAAGACAAATGTCACAGTAGACATGAAACTAATGTACATCCATCTACCACTCTGTTATTTTATGTTCATTCTCTCAGGTCCAGTAAGAGGACATCCGCTGAAGAGATTTACAGAGATATTTAAAGACATAGATATGTTGTTTTTTTTTAATTGAAATTTTTAGTAAAATATCTATATTTGTGGTATTTAAGCAGATACTTTTTTGGAAAATCTATAATATAAACACATTCCAAAGTAGTTCCTCAAGTGCAATATTTAGCAGCTGATGGTTCCTGTTTGTTTGTGTTGTTACTGTGTTGGTTTGCGTCCTCCGAGCCTTGAAAGATTTCTTTAATGTACGAGAGCACTTTTAGACAGCATGAGAAATCTTCTTCCCGCATGCGTGCCAGGGTTTTCTGTTGTGTCATTTTCGCCTTGAAATAAAGGTGCCTTAAAACTTGCAGCATTCATTTCCATAGTGAATAATGTATGTCAGACAGACAGGTGCAGTTTCCATGAAGCAAACAGGTGTGTTGGCAGAGTTCTCATGCTAACCTCCCAAATCAGTCGTTTCCTTGGAGGAATGAGTGACACGGTAATTGTATTTTTCAGCACAGCGCTTGTTCTCTTCCTCCCTGCACTTATGAAAATGAAAGATCTTTTGAACCTTTCATATCTCTCAGGAAACCACTTATGTAATCTACTTGGCTCCATTAAGCTGTAGCTGCAGTGTGTCAAGGCTGCTTGAGTGATTCTCTCTATTTTAATATTAAATTAATGTCACAAAATAAAATATAAATGTTCTCTTTAGATGTCCATTTTTTGGGGGATGTTTAAATGTCATTGACTCTTCTCATACAGCAAACAACTACTTTTGCTTATTTTTCAGTTCTGCCTGCGTCATTTCCTGCTGTACTAGGTTGAGGTGAGGTGTTTGCTGGAAGTGGGATTTCGCTGTGGGTCAGAGTCACATCAGAGGATGCCAGGGATCATGAGGTTGTTAATGACTGAGCAATGGGCAGAGGGAGGAAATCATTGTCTGAGGTGCCAAAGCCAATAAAAATAAACAATTTGCCCAACATCTATCTGTGCCAAACACTCATCCTGTACTCTCTTGAAAGAATACAACTTAAGGACTAGCTTGTTTGATTTTTGCTTATTCTGTATTCATACATTTTTTGGGGCAGTCTCCCAATTTGACGTGCCTATCTATGAAAACAAATTTCCCGCATGTTCAATGTTTTGATGTTAGTAGTTTACATGATCATCTCAGAAATGTTTTCCTGAAATTGGTGAAGGAGTTCTGAAGATCAGTTTGGATGGAATCCTCCATGCGTCTTTTCAAGCATAATGCGTTATTACAGACTATTATGAGTAAGAGATGTTCATCGTATTCTCAGTTAATTAACTACTTCAGCAGTTTATGCCACACTTCCGAAGCTTCTGCCCCATGTTATGTTAACGTCTTGCTACATTTATCTTATTCTTGGACCTGGTTGGATCCTAAAGTGCCCATACTGAATGGCCTGTACAACGTATTTCCTGCTTCCCGTTCCTGGTGGTTCCGTGGCCTTGTCACCACCTTGTCTGACTGGTCATTTATGCAACAGCCTTGTTTACTTCATGAACCCACCCTTCTGATCTGAAGAGAATCACCTCTCACTAACCTCTTCATTTTGGCTCACAGACACACAGTGGAACACTTGTCACCCCAGTAGCTCCCAGTCCTGTGTCTCTGACCATCGGTAACCATGATGCAGGTTTGGATCCTCTCACTACTGCTGCCTCTCACACTGTCATTCTCTGGGCTACATGTTGATCCTAGCAAAATTCATGGTAAGAACAATTTTTTTGTTTTGGATTATTTTGATTATACTGCATGTGCCTCAAAGCTCAGAAATGTGCCTCAAAGCTCAAAGATGTTGCCTTCTTTCACTAATCAAAATCAGTTCTCAAATATGCACTTTTGGGCTTTTGGAGAATTATTTTGAACATCATTTTGAAGTGATTTTATTATCTTCATTAATGATTACTGATGAACATTGATATAAAAATACATGAAATAATGCAAGGCATGGAAATGCATTACGAGATCATTTTTCACTAAATGATCTAAACGAAAAAGGACTTTAAAATATTCGGACTTATTATTGGATTTTCAAATTGATAAACTTGACTAATTAGAAACAAGAACAGTGAAATATTGCTAGTGTTTTAAAACCAGCAAATATGCACAAACTTATCTTCAATTCCCTTATCACCAGCTTTCCCAGAGAGACACATAGCCGGGGTGTTTCTGGTCAGCTACACAAATGACCTCAACCAGTTTGCCTATGCCTTTAATGCCTCTGAGGCCAGGGAGGTGTGCTGGTCTCTGGGTGTAACCATGGCCTCCAATTCCCAGGTTGAGGAGGCTCAGAGACTGGGCTTGGAAACATGCAGGTAAAATGGCTTTTGGATTTGATTCTTCTTTGTATGCTAGTGATCCTTTTCATAATAGATAACCTCTGAGAATGAACAAATCCATTTTAAATCGGCTGTGTCTCTAGGTTTGGGTGGATTGATGAACATTTTGCAGTGATCCCTCGTATTGAGGCCAGTAAAACCTGTGGTCAAAACCAGACCGGTGTCATCAAATGGAGAGCCTCTGTCACCAAACTTTTTGATGTGTTCTGCTTCAATGCTTCAGGTACAGTAAAGGATTTTTTTTAAATCTTAATTTCCATGCAGTCAATGGATCAAAGATAAAGTAGAGAAATGTTATGGTATGGTGATTCATGGATACATAATCTAATTGCTCTGTGCCTTTTTGTTGACCCTAAACTCTGAGGTAATTGGAATTTTTCCAGAAAGTCAAATCATGTACTTTCATTTCCTTTCTGAAACTAACAATTGTATGAACGTGAGAGGAAAAGGGAACATTTGAGCGTGAAAAACATCCTACATTAACTTCCTGAACTGTCCCTGGGGTGGTTTGACCAAGTTTTAGGAATTGAGTGAAATGAAAATATTTGGCAAACAGCCACTGTGATGTCAATTCTGGATATCAATTTATTCATTTAATTGAATGTGAATAAAATTCTTCTCCTTCAGGAGCGGCCTCACCCCCCTCTACCTCCCTCTCTCCAGCCATCATCCATCTTGTCCCTTCCACACAGTCCGCACGGCCCACCCCTCATTCTCACTCCTCCCTTCTCTCTCTCAGTAGTTTTTCTGATAACCCAGAGGAGGTAGAGGTAGAACTACCCCAGTCCATGAGCAGTGCAAAGTCTTCAATTGGAGGTTTGAGACATTAACTACCAACATTGCTGTTGTCCATCAAACCACTCCTATGTTCTGTCATCATTACCATTGGGAGTGAAAGTGACACGGTTCATTTTGTATGAGTAATCTCTTCCCTCTCCTGTGCTCTGTTGTTTTAGCGGTGCCAAAAGCATTACTTATCACCTCGGCTGTTGTTCTTCTTCTGACTGCAATGGCCGTTCTCTTGCACTTTAGAACGTAAGTGGTTTTACACCTTTTTTGTAAAAGGGGGAAAAAATAGATATGTAAGATCCCTTGAATTGAATGCCATTATTTAGATCAAGGTAATTCATTAAGCACAATTACTATAACATATACCTTTTGACATGGTCATGCTTACGTTTGATTTATAGCAGAGTGACTTTAGGGATGTAAGTTGATGCTGTGTTAACTGTGTTCCTCTTTAAAAAGGATCAATGGCCTCAAGACTATTCTCCTCTGCTGGGATGGGGAGCAGCAGAACGAGTACATCGAGACAGAGGAGTGTGCAGCACACACCTGTATGAAGGACACAAAGGAAGCCCAGACTAAGGGAGAAGCTAAGGCTGAGCCTGAGGAGGATGTGTGCAAAGAGACCGCCAGTGACATCAGTGTAAACATCAGTGATGAGACCAACACTGATTCAGCATCAGAGACAAAACCTTGATGCTCTAGATTATGTCAAACCAAAGATAAGGTCAGGCTGCTTTTTTAAAGTTATGTTCCTGTTTATGGAAGTTTTGTTTAGCAGTTTGTACAAAGTGTGCATTGATGTTATTCAAATGCATTTATTTATAGCATGGGATGCCTTTACAATTTTGCTTTAAAAACTGACTTTGTGTCGTTCATATTCAAAATAGATTGTTCTAGAGATCATCCTATATTTCTACCACTAGATGGCGATGTCGTCAAGGCAATTATCGCTGCAGCTTGGATGAGTTGAGTAGCTGAATTGAAAATGGGTTCATATTTTCTGCTACACAGATTCATTTGATGACTCCAGATAAAGTTAGTCAGTATGCCATGGCCATTGCATGTGTAAATCATGTGTTTTAACTAATGCCAATCTTGAACTGATGCAATAAATTCAAACTTTTTGTTTCCCTGCCTTGCAGTTACTTCTTAGCCTTTTTGGAAATGTGTCAGGCTACTGCCATGATAAGTCGTAGTGTTCGTGTTCTAATAAACAATGTATTCCATCATCTCACAGTTTTAAATTGCTGCATGACAAAAAAAGGGAATAATCCATGTTTAAATATCTTTATTGATAACAAAAGTAACATAATTAAGAACAGGCTATTTCACAGCATTCTGTCAGCCATTAACGAGCAAGAGGTGAGAGAGCAGTATAACATCTTTGTCCATCTTTGGACACTTGTATCTCAGTGCAACTAGAGAAGATATGCCTTCACATTTTTCTCTCTTGTCCAAACTCTCAACATTTAATTGGCTCATAGTTGCTTTCCAAAGTTATACATACAGTACATTCAAATTAAATATTGCATACTCTGACCAATAGAAACGCCCGTTTTCATTCAAATTGAAATAAAACATTCACACAAATATTTCAAGCAAATATCGTACAGTGCATACAAGTACGATGTTTTGTACCTAGAGTGTCCACATCTGACTTCAGTGTCCTCCTTGCAACCTACTGGATAACATCCTGTAAAAAACGAGCTTACATGGAAAGGGACAGTGGAAATGTACCATTCATCACAGCTAAAGCAGTGTTCCAGCTCCAGAGATAAACACTGTCAGGTTCCGCCAACAGCTGGGACCGCCCATCACTAAGGCATGATACAGTGAGTGTCGGACATCAAAATAGAAGTGTTTTTTTCTCCCAAATACTTTGTACCATTACTGAACTGTGAGTAAGTGCTCTGCAGAGGGAGCCAGCCTTAGTGCAGATGATGTTGCTGCACTGTAGAAGGAAACCCTTGTACTGTGAACATACATAATTTAGACACTAAGATGTAGTTGGCTCCTACTGCTACCTCTACAAACTATTTTTATACTGTTAAAGACATGCTTCCGGAACTTTGGCGACTAAAGTATTTATTAAGCCTCCTGCTTTGGATGTGTCAATGTGTAGTTCATACATGCATGATCTATTAGCATAATTACTGTCTTACCTCAATTATCCATGAAATGCCTAGTTTGAAAGCAACTGCTTTTCTGGAAACTGTGCTTGGCCTACATATTCCTCCATGTGGGCCAGCCACTTAGGCATATATCTGCACATAGTACACAATTTTCAGGGACCACTTTGCCACTTGAGCACTACTAGCACACATGCAGCCAGAGAAACAAGAGACACACATTCAAACCATTGGGTTTTTTCTCCCGTGAACGCAAGAGATATCGTTGTGAGGGTTGAGAGCTTACATGCACAGATTGAGCTAAATCCCATGTTATTGTGGTCACTCGGGTTGTGTGCCAATGGCCGCTTCAGTCTTCACTGCATCCACTAGGAAGCTGAGCTCATTGCACAGGGTCTCGTGGCGGTAGGCCATGCGGATCTGAGCCACATTGGTCCGCCGAATGTCGTTCCCCTCAGGTCCATCCTTCAAGTAATTGGCCCCAATAAAGTGCTTCTTCTCCTGCACAAAATGAGTCATACAGTATTACCAGAGACTGTATATCATGTAAGCTCCTTAGGTATAATCACTCCATTAGATGGGGGACAGGGGAAGGATATTTTAATGTTATTTTGCATTCATGCTATGATACACTCTCCGGGCAGCCGAGCGGAAATGGAGGAAAACTCGCCTCCCTGCGGACCTGGCATCCTTTCACTCCCTCCTCTCTACATTTTCCTCCTCTGTCTCTGCTGCTAAAGCCATTTTCTACCACTCTAAATTCCAAGCATCTGCCTCTAACCCTAGGAAGCTCTTTGCCACCTTCTCCTCCCTCCTGAATCCTCCCCCCCCCCTCCTCCCTCTCTGCAGATGACTTCATCAACCATTTTGAAAAGAAGGTCGACGACATCCGATCCTCGTTTGCTAAGTCAAACGGCACCGCTGGTTCTGCTCATACTGCCCTACCCTGTGCTCTGACCTCTTTCTCCCCTCTCTCTCCAGATGAAATCTCGCGTCTTGTGACGGCCGGCCGCCCAACAACCTGCCCGCTTGACCCTATCCCCTCCTCTCTTCTCCAGACCATTTCCGGAGACCTTCTCCCTTACCTCACCTCGCTCATCAACTCATCCCTGACCGCTGGCTACGTCCCTTCGGTCTTCAAGAGAGCGAGAGTTGCACCCCTTCTGAAAAAACCTACACTCGATCCCTCCGATGTCAACAACTACAGACCAGTATCCCTTCTTTCTTTTCTCTCCAAAACTCTTGAACGTGCGGTCCTTGGCCAGCTCTCCTGCTATCTCTCTCAGAATGACCTTCTTGATCCAAATCAGTCAGGTTTCAAGACTAGTCATTCAACTGAGACTGCTCTTCTCTGTATCACGGAGGCGCTCCGCACTGCTAAAGCTAACTCTCTCTCCTCTGCTCTCATCCTTCTAGACCTATCGGCTGCCTTCGATACTGTGAACCATCAGATCCTCCTCTCCACCCTCTCCGAGTTGGGCATCTCCGGCGCGTCCCACGCTTGGATTGCGTCCTACCTGACAGGTCGCTCCTACCAGGTGGCGTGGCGAGAATCTGTCTCCTCACCACGCGCTCTCAACACTGGTGTCCCCCAGGGCTCTGTTCTAGGCCCTCTCCTATTCTTGCTATACACCAAGTCACTTGGCTCTGTCATAACCTCACATGGTCTCTCCTATCATTGCTATGCAGACGACACACAATTAATCTTCTCCTTTCCCCCTTCTGATGACCAGGTGGCGAATCGCATCTCTGCATGTCTGGCAGACATATCAGTGTGGATGACGGATCACCACCTCAAGCTGAACCTCGGCAAGACGGAGCTGCTCTTCCTCCCGGGGAAGGACTGCCCGTTCCATGATCTCGCCATCACGGTTGACAACTCCATTGTGTCCTCCTCCCAGAGCTCTAAGAACCTTGGCGTGATCCTGGACAACACCCTGTCGTTCTCAACTAACATCAAGGCGGTGGCCCGTTCCTGTAGGTTCATGCTCTACAACATCCGCAGAGTACGACCCTGCCTCACACAGGAAGCGGCGCAGGTCCTAATCCAGGCACTTGTCATCTCCCGTCCGGATTACTGCAACTCGCTGTTGGCTGGACTCCCTGCCTGTGCCATTAAACCCCTACAACTCATCCAGAACGCCGCAGCCCGTCTGGTGTTCAACCTTCCCAAGTTCTCTCACGTCACCCCGCTCCTCCGCTCTCTCCACTGGCTTCCAGTTGAAGCTCGCATCCGCTACAAGACCATGGTGCTTGCCTACGGAGCTGTGAGGGGAACGGCACCTCAGTACCTCCAGGCTCTGATCAGGCCCTACACCCAAACAAGGGCACTGCGTTCATCCACCTCTGGCCTGCTCGCCTCCCTACCACTGAGGAAGTACAGTTCCCGCTCAGCCCAGTCAAAACTGTTCGCTGCTCTGGCCCCCCAATGGTGGAACAAACTCCCTCACGACGCCAGGACAGCGGAGTCAATCACCACCTTCCGGAGACACCTGAAACCCCACCTCTTTAAGGAATACCTAGGATAGGATAAGTAATCCTTCTCACCCCCCCCTTTAAGATTTAGATGCACTATTGTAAAGTGACTGTTCTACTGGATGTCATAAGGTGAATGCACCAATTTGTAAGTCGCTCTGGATAAGAGCGTCTGCTAAATGACTTAAATGTAAATGTCTTATAAAAAAGGTGTTATCTAGAACGTAAAAGTTAATTGGCTGTCCCCATAGGAGAACCCTTTGAAGTACCCTTTTCGGTTCCTGGTAGAGAACTTTTGGGTTTCATGTAGAATCCTTTCCACAGAGGGTTTCTACCTAGAACCAAAAATGGTTCTACCTGGAACAAAGAGGGTTCTCCTGTTGGGACAGCAAAGAACCCTTTTGGAAACCTTTTTTTCTAAGAGGGTAGATATCAATGCCCAGGGCTCTACCTGGTGAGACAGGCCACTCTGCAGCACACTGTTCCTGGCAATCTCACAGACATCACAGGTGCTGAGCTTCCACAGCTGGGCCGCAATGGCATACTCCTCCATCAGTGCCTCCTACAGACAGGACACACTGTCATCAAGTACTGTCCTACAAAACAGCTATGGAACACTCAGCTGGAGCTGATTTGAGCTACTATTTCTCCAACAGTTTACCTTGGTATAGTGGAACTGCATAGGATCATCTGTTGATAGAGACACGCACAGCCCCTTGTGTAGGAACTCCCTGAGAGGGTTTTTGGAATATTCCAGGAACAAGCTGTTATTGCTCAGAGGAGACATGGCAATGGGCACCTGGGCCAGGTAGTACAGGTACTGTAGGACGGGGCTCTGTGGCAGAGAGAGACAGACACTCAGTACATACACACAGTCTCACACATACCTCGCTGTCACCTGCTCAGCAGACACGGTGGATGCTAAAAGGTTGGAAGTTGATAACTAGCTCCTGTCCCTGGCTCGGTTATATTCAGTGGCTGTATTTGCATGGAGCAGGCCTGGTAGACTGGGCCTTTGTCTGTGTGCTGGTTAGGCCCACAGATAGACAGGAAAATGAAGCAAACAGTGAGGCCTAAAGGGCTGAACACTGTTACTGCATTACAATGACTAGCATTTATACAGCATGCTTTCATGTGAGAATATTATATAGCTTTGCATTTCTTTAGGGTCATCTCATGACATCCACTATTCATGTGAGTAGCACCTACTGTATCACATGGGAGATCAACATGAGAGTCCTCCACTCAAACATGCTGGGGAGTTGAGCAATTACAGTATATTTGATGGCAAATAAGTGCGTGTAGGCTAGAGTGTGTTGAGGACAGATGATGCAGGAATCAGTATGGTAGTAGAGGACCTTCTTGAGGTTGAGGCCGTGGGAGATATTGTCAGCGGTGAGGAAAGCAGAGACCAGGTGGGTGATGGATCCAGCCTCCCCGCAGTGTGGACGGAACTGGAAGGTGCTTAAGCCTCGCTCTCTGGAAGAGACCCAGGGGAATATTCAGTGGTTGTATTCACACACACACACGCACACACACACACGCACGCACGCACGCACGCACGCACGCACACACGCACACACACACGCACGCACACACACACACACACACACACACACACACACACACACACACACACACACACACACACACACACACACACACACACACACGTGTATTATGTAGGTCTACAGTAGCATCTTCAGTGACTTTGGAGGAGCTCCTTGACCATATGTGTATCAAGTGTCAGTGTGCAGAAGTTAGGACAGAGTCAGGCGCAGGACACAGAACTGAGTAAAAACATACTTTCCTTGAAAATAAAACAATAATTTCCACTCTGGGAAAAACCACACCAGCTCACAGATATCTTGACCACTTAAAGAACAAACCAGCACAAAACCATGTGGGAGCCAGAGGGTTAAATAGGTAATAACGCAATGGAAACCAGGTGTGTACAATCAAGACAAAACAAATGGAAAAGGAAACGTAGATCGGAGGAGGCAAGAAAGCCGGTGACGTCGATCGCCGCCCAAACAAGGAGAGGCACCACCTTCAGCGGAAGTCGTGACAATGTGCCAGTAATTCAAGTCTGTCAGAGACTGTAATTCTATTCCTTTGTATTATCACAGGGAATGTATTTATAGATGCGTTGGTGCATTACACTGTGCAGCAATGTAGCATGCCTGCAATCAGACACCTGTTCTGCTCCCCTTGGTTGCCCTCAGGACATTCTGAAGTGCCTTACTGGAAATTCAATGAATAATAGCAACTGAACAATGTAACACCTACATATTCACCTCAGCAGCATCAGTAGAAGGACAGTTGGAACTCTTGATTTCTCTTGAAAGAGATATAATGGTTTGGGTCCGAAACCAGAGGCCTGAGAGGGGCAGACAGCAACAGGTACTTACTTCCTCAGATTGTTGAGCACCATGATGTTGGCGTACATGTGGAAGAGGTAGTAGCTGTAGGGAGGGTTTTCATCTGCTGTCCACTGCTCAGGCTTGGGGCTCTTGTAGGAGAACATGTGGTCACTGTGCTTGGACTCATCATCCACACTGTCAAAGCCTGTCACCTGTACAGGAAGAATATGGGGTTGAATGGTGAATGGTTGACACTATCAGGATAGTTTTTGCAGGAAAATCTAAATTAATTATACTCACATATTTGAGAAATACATGTAGCTCTTTATGCTTCTGTGGATTGACTGTAGCCTCAAACAGAGGAAGGAATATGTTCTCCAACATCTTGGCAAAGTTCGTGATCAACTTCTTTGACTTGAAAATATCACTGAAAGAAGTGAAACATTTTTAAGCATGACAAACATCTCTTCCATAGTAGCCATGTTACATTCTTCCGCCAGTTGAAAGTGAAATGTAACTCTTTACCTTCAGCGGTCACTCAGGCAGCAGCACTTACTAGATCCTGGGGACTTGGATGATCCACTGCATGTTGGTAGAGTGCACTTTGTGCTGGATGAACCACTTGGAGAGGCTGTCCCATTCGTCTGCAGAGCGTCCGTAGATGGATAGGCGAGGCTCAGCATGCTGGTACTTACTCTCCTCTAGGTCATGGGACACTTCCTGTCAAGGGCAAGACGGGGTAGAAAGATCAAATAAATGAGAAGTTCTCTCATCTCCAAACACCATTATTCTGGGTCTCTGTCACCTCCCAGCCATCAGAGTAACACATGTGCAAATGTGTTGCTGCACATGTTGTTGTTGCATAATAATGATAGCTTATGCAACATAACGTGTAATCAATTTGAGAGAATCAGAATGTTTTCTGTATGAATGAACTATACCTTGATAATGCGTGCAAAGTACTCTCCATCTATGAGGTTGTCTGTTTTCAGGTAGATTTCTCGGAGTTCACTGGCCCCCACTGGGTTGTACTTGGAGTTGAACTTATCGAATCTGTGAAAGGTTTGTCTGCCCTGTGGGGTGAGACACACAGCGATCTAATATTAGCTTATGGATGGTGCTAACAGATCTCCAAAACGAGCACGTGTCTCTATCTATAGTGTCACGACTTCCCTTCCGCCGAAGTCGGTCCCTCTCCTTGTTCGGGAGGCATTCGGCGGTCGACGTCACCGGCTTTCTAGCCACCGCCGATCCACTTTTCATTTTCCATTTGTTCTGTCTTTGTTTTATCACACCTGGCTTCACCAGCAAAAACCAAGCCATGAGGTCGGAGGAATTGGCCATAGAGCTGAGAGACAGGATTGTGTCGAAGCACAGATCTATAGAGGGGTACCAAAACATTTCTACAGCATTGAAGGTCCCAAAGAACACAGTGGCCTCTATCATTCTTTAATGGAAGAAGTTTGGAACCACTAAGAGTCTTCCTAGAGCTGGCCGCCCAGCCAAACTGAGCAACAGGGGGACATAAGAACCCGATAAGAACCCGATGGTCACTCTGACAGAGGTCTAAAGTTCCTCTGTGGAGATGGGAGAACCTTCCAGAAGGACAACCATCTCTGCAGCACTCCACCAATCAGACATTTATGGTAGAGTGGCCAGACGAAAACCACTCCTCAGTAAAAAGCACGACAGCCCACTTGGAGTTTGCCAAAAGGCACTTTAGACTCTCAGACAGACCATGAGAAACAAAATTCTCTGATCTGATGAATCCAAGATTGAACTCTTTGGCCTGAATGCCAAGCATCACATCTGGAAGAAACCAGGCACTGCTCATCACCTGGCCAATACCTTCCCCATGGTGATGCATGGTGGTGGCAGCATCAAGCTGTGGGGATGGTTTTCAGCAGCAGGGACTAGGAGACTAGTCAGGGGGAAAGGTGAACGGAGCAAAGTAATGAGGGATCCATGATGAAAACCTGCTTCAGAGCGCTCAGGAACTCCGACTGACACGAAAGTTTACCTTCCAACAGGAAAGTGACCCTAAGCACATAGCCAAGACAACGCAGGAGTGGCTCCGGGACAAGTCTCTGAATGTCCTTGAGTGGCCCAACCAGAGCCGAGACTTGAACCCAATCGAACATCACTGGAGAGACTTGTCCCTAAGCAACACCTGCGTTGTCTTGGCTGTGTGCTTAGGGTCGCTGTTCTCCCCATCCAACCTGACAGAGCTTGAGAGGATCGGCAGAGAAGAATGGTAGAAACTCCCCAAATACAGGCATGCCAAGCTTGTAGTGTCTTATCCAGGAAGACTCAAGGCTGTAATCGCTGCCAAAGGTGCTTCGAGTACTAAGTAAAGGGTCTGAATACTGTGGTATTTCACATTTACATAAGTAAATGTTTTTGCTTTGTCATTATGGGGTAGATTGTAGATTGATGAGGGGGGAAAAACTATTTAATATATTTTAGAATAAAGCTGTAATGTAACAAAATGTGAAAAAGGTCAAGGGGTCTGAATACTTTCTGAAGGCACTGTATGTGAATACTTCATGATAAAAATGACAAATAATTCAAATGTGCAGTTTCACATGTAAGAAAACTTCACATGTGGAGTTTCAAGTTCACATGTGGGGTTGAAATAATGTTATTCTGTTAACATGTTGCAGTAGCAATGTTTCCACCCCTAGAATTAGGGTGACTGCATCTAAAAATCCTAAATGCGTTACAAATTATGCGGGACATTCGCAGAACAGTGGACAACATTATTTCTCTTTTCGGGCATGTTAATGGATCACGTTCAAATGGCGACATACACTGACTTTACAAAACATTAAAAACACCTTCCTAATATTGAGTTGCAACCCCCTTTTGCCCTCAGAACAGCCTCAATTAATCAGGGCATGAACTCTACAAGGTGTCGTAAGTGTTCCACAGGGATGCTGGCCCGTGTTGACTCCAATTCTTCCCACAGTTGGCTGGATGTCCTTTGGGTGGTTGACCAGTCTTGATACACACGGGAAACTGAAAACCCCAGCAGCAATGCAGTTCTTGACACAAAACAGTGAGCCTGGCACCTACGACCATACCCCGTTCAAAGTCACTTAAATCTTTTGTCTTGCTCTTTCACTTCCTGAATGGCACACATACAGAATCAATGTCTCAATTGTCTCAAGGCTTAAAAACTCTTCTTTAACCTGTCTCCTCCCATTCATCTACACTGATTGAAGTGGATTTAACAAGTGACATCAATAAGGTATCATGGCTTTCACCTGGATTCATCTGGTCAGTCTGTCATGGAAAGGTGTTTTTAATGTTTTGTACACTCCGTGTGGTTGTGCTGTATGAAAGTCACTGCCTGTTATTAAAGGGGCAATCCTTAGCGACTACATCCATTTTTGGATTTATGAATTAATCATATTTACCAATTGATTCTTGAAGAATATAAAATATGTTGCCTCAGTGCTGAGTGCTGAAGTGCGTAGCGCTTAAAAATGGTCTGTCCTCGGTTGCAACACTCTGGAGTTGGTCTGTCCTTGGTTGCAACTACCGAGTTCCAAACTGCCTCTGGAAACAACGTCAGCACAATAACTGTTCGTTGGGAGCTTCATAAAATCACCATGTGCAATGTCAAGCGTCGGCTGGAGTGGTGTAAAGCTCGCTGTCATTGGACTCTGGAGCAGTTGAAACGAGTTCTCTGGAGTGATGAATCACGCTTCACTATCTGGCAGTCCGACAGACAAATCTGGGTTTGGCGGATGCCAGGAGAATGCTACCTGCCCCAATGCATAGTGCCAACTGTAAAGTTTGGTGGAGGGGGAATAATGGTCTGGGGCTGTTTTTCATGGTTCGGGCTAGGCCACTTAGTTCCAGTGAAGGGAAAGCTTAATGGTACAGCATACAATGACATTGTAGAAAATTCAGTGTTCCAATATCTAGTGGAAAGCCTTCCCAGAAGAGTGGAGGCTGTTATAGCTGCAAAGGGAGGACCAACTCCATATTAATGCACATGATTTTGGAATGAGATGTTCGACGAGCAAGTGTTCACATATATTTGGCCATGTAGTGTATCATGGATGTACAGTCCTTGCATCCGTAGCGTAGGGTAAGGATTTGAGAGTGGTTGCATTTCTCCAGCCCCAAACCTTGGCTTTTTACTGAAACTGTGGTGCCGAGACCCCTTTGTTCATGTTTCAATTAAGGATTGCCGCTTTAAACACCTAATAGAGTACTAGAGTTATATATTTTCACGCGAGGGACAAATACATGGAAAATTAACATGTGAAACTTCACACGTGTCTGAAAAACACTTTTTTTTCAAAATGTTCATTTGTTTTTCTTTGTAAGGGTATTGCATGATGGCAGGAGAAATAGAGAGAGAGAGAGGGAGGGTCTTACAGCGTGTACATCCAGGGAGTCCACAGTGAGGTCATAGGGGTCCATGTTGAGGTGTTCAAACACCTCTCTGAGGGTCAGCTTCCGCCCGCCCTTCTCCAGCACCACACGGTCTGCCTCCGTCTTGTAGGTGGTCTGGATGAAGTTTAGAAGGTGCTTCTGGGACATGCAGGCGGCTGCATGGATGTGTGTGTCCACCTGGGGAAAGAGACATCACAGTCGGAAAGTGGACAAATCAGATTGAGTCTAAATGGTGGACTTTCACTTTTTACAAGACAAATGTAGCTTTCACCTTCAAAGTGTTGGAACTTGCCTTTCTGACATTGTAGAAGTCTCTGTGTGGAACACCCTTCAGTTCCTTTAGCTCAGCCATCTCATTGAGCATTTCATGCAGGTAGAACTTTGAGCCCAGGAAGTTCAGGCGTCTGTGACAATAGGTCTTCCTGTAAAGCACATTAGTTATACAGAGACACAAATAAAGCTCCATTACACAGTGGTGATTTCAGGAAGTGGTGGTCACTCACGTGGGTCCATCAATGATCATGGCCAGCACATGGCTGAGGTCTATGGCAAAGGTCTCCAGGTCAGGGTAGGGCAGGCTGCGGGGCCTATTCTGACTTAGAGCCTCTGCGTTCTCATACACATACACTATGCCATCTTTCATCTGCAGCTCATAGCTCAGGTTGTCTGGGATATTCTCAATGCTGTACGGGTCCTCCCCCTCCCTGGGGCAAGGGCAGACATCTGTGGGGAAACCAGTATGACTGACATAGACTCTAATACAATGGACTCTACTTGTACAGGACGTTAAGAACACATTATGGACATATAGTTAATTTATGGGCACTGTTTGAGTATACACTGAGTGTACAAAACATTATGAACACCATGACCTAGACTGACCAGGGAAATTCAGGGTGAAAGCTATGTTCAGTTATTGATGTCACTTGTTAAATTCGCTTGAGACAATTGAGACATGGACTGTGTATGTGTGCCATTCAGAGGGTGAATGGGCAAGACAAAAGATTTAACTGTCTTTGAACGGGGTATGGCCGTAGGTGCCAGGTGCACCAGTTTGTGTCAAGAACTGCAACGCTGCTTGGTTTTTCACGCTCAACAGTTTCCCGTGTGTATCAAGAATGGTCCACCACCTAAAGGACATCCAGACAAATTGTCACAACTGTGGGAAGCACTGGAGTCAACATTGGCCAGCATCCCTGTGGAACGCTTTCAACACCTTAGAGTCCATGCCCCAACGAATTGAGGCTGTTCTGACAGCAAAAGGGGGGGTGCAACTCAATAGTAGGAAGGTGTTCTGAATGTTTTGTATACTCAGTGTATACCTGGTAGAACCTCGTCCTCTTCCTTCCACGTCTGGTTCTCAGCGCTGCGGAGGAACTGAGCGACGGTCCGGGGAAAGCGATGGTAGGCCAGTCTGGAGTACTTCTCCCTAATGAACAGGGCTTTCATCAGGGTTTTTGCTGCCTGTTCATAGTCCTCTACTGTGATCTGGGGAGAGGAGAGAGCTGCCATTACTAGTCTTCCCACATGGCTTTTCATTTCATCCCGTGGACTCTCTGCCACACAAATGTATTCCTAACCACCTGGGGATTTAAAGTCAAACCAAAGTACCACTTTTATTACTTCAATTGTTTATCAAACTTGTATTTTGACTGGGAGTGATTCTGAGTGCACTTCCGCGAACAGGCCTTTCTAATTGATCTGGCCGGGGTATCCTGGAATGACATTGACCTCATCCCATCAGTGGAGGATGCCTGGTTATTCATCCTCCATTCAAAAAAAATTGAACTAGGAATAGATAAAGCCTTTGGTTCACTCCAGACCTGTCTGCCCTTGACCAGCACAAAAACATCCTGTGGCATTCTGCATTAGCATCGAATAGCCCCTGTGATATGCAACTTTTCAGGGAAGTTATGAACAAATATACACCGGCAGTTAGGAAAGCTAAGGCTAGCTTTTTCAAACAGAAATTTGCATCCTGTAGCACAAACTCAAAAAAGTTCTGGGACACTGTAAAGTCCATGGAGAATAAGAGCACCTCTTCCCAGCTGCCCACTGCACTGAGGCTAGGAAACACTGTCACTACCGATAAATCCACAATAATTGAGAATTTCAAGAAACATTTTTCTATGGCTGGCCATGCTTTCCACCTGGCTACCGCTACCCCGGTCAACAGCCCTGTGCTCCCCACAGCAACTCGCCCAAACCTCCGTCACTTCTCCTTCACCCAAATCCAGACAGCTGATGTTCTGAAAGAGCTGCAAAATCTGGACCCCTACAAACCAGCCGGGCTAGACAATCTGGACCCTCTCTTTCTAAAATTATCTGCCGAAATTATTGCAACCCCTATTACTAACCTGTTCAACCTCTCTTTCGTATCGTCTGAGATTCCCATAGATTTGAAAGCTGCCGCGGTCATCCCCCTCTTCAAAGGGGGTGACACTCTAGACCCAAACTGCTACAGACCTATATCGATTCTACCCTGCCTTTCTAAAGTCTTTGAAAGCCAAGTTAACAAACAGATTACTGACCATTTCAAATCTCACCGTACCTTCTCCGCTATGTAATCTGGTTTCAGACCTGGTCATGGGTGCACCTCAGCCACGCTCAAGGTCCTAAACGACATCATAACGCCATCGATAAGAGCCATTACTGTGCAGCCGTATTCATCGACCTGGCTAAGGCTTTCGACTCTGTCAATCACAACATTTTTATTGGCAGACTTAACAGCCTTGGTTTCTCTTCTCCGATAGAGTTCAGTGTGTCAAATCGGAGGGCCTGTTGTCCGGACCTCTGGCAGTCTCTATGGGGGTGCCATAGGGTTCAATTCTCGGGCTGACTTTCTTCTCTGTATACATCAATGATGTTGCTGTCGCTGCTGGTGATTATTTGATCCACCTCTACGACCCACCTCCAGACACCATTCTGTATACCTCTGGCCCTTAGTTGGACACTGTGTTAACTAACCTCCAGATGAGCTTCAATGCCATACAACTCTCCTTCTGTGGCCTCCAACTGTTCTTAAATGCAAGTAAAACTAAATGCATGCTCTTCAACCGATCGCTGCCTGTACCTGCCCACCCGTCCAGCATCACGGTTCTGACTTAGAATATGTGGACAACTACAAATACCTAGGTGTCTGGTTAGACTGTAAACTCTCCTTCCAGACTGACATTAAACATCTCCAATCCAAAATTAAATCTAGAATCGGCTTCCAATTTCACCAAAAATAATCCTTCACTCATGCTGCCAAACATACCCTCGTGTAACTGACCATCCTACCGATCCTCGACTTCGGTGATGTCATTTACAAAATAGCCTCCAACACAAATTGGATGCAGTCCATCACAGTGCCATCTGTTTTGTCACCAAAGCCCCATATACTACCCAACACTGCGACCTGTATGATCTCGTTGGCTGGCCCTGGCTTCATACTCGGCGCCAAACCCACTGGCTCCAGGTCATCTACAAGTCTCTGCTAGGTAAAGCCCCACCTTATCTCAGCTCACTGGTCATCATAGCAGCACCCACCCATAGCATGCGCTCCAGCAGACATATCTCACTGGTCACCCCCAAAGCCAATTCTTCCTTTGGCCACCTCTCCTTTCAGTTCAAAAATCTCTGAAGCTGGAGACTCTTACCTCCCTCACTAGCTTTAAGCACCAGCTGTCAGAGCAGCTCACAGATCACTGCACCTGTACATAGCTCATCTGTAAATAGCCCATCCAATCTACCTCATCCCCATACGGTATTTATTTATTTATCTTGCTCCTTTGCACCCCAGTATCTCAACTTGCATATTCATCTTCTGCACATCCTACCATTCCAATGTTTAATTGCTATATTGTAATTACTTTGCCACCATGGCCTATTTATTGCCTTACCTCTCTTATCCTACCTCATTTGCACATGCTGTATAAAGATTTTTCTACTGTATTATTGATTGTATGTTTGTTTATTCCATGTGTAACTGTGTTGTTATATGTGTCGAACTGCTTTGCTTTATCTTGGCCAGGTCGCAGTTGCAAAGGGGAACTTGTTTTCAACTAGTCTACCTGGTGAAATAAAAAATAAAATAAAGAGTCCAAGTTATCTTTTACAGATGTACCAAAAACATCAATATACACTATATACATCAATATTCACATCAATACACAAAAAGCTAAACACAATCAATACTGTCCCATTTCATTGCAACTCTTCCAGTATGCAGTGAAATACTGTATGAGTTGTGTCTGAACTGTATGCCACCTGCTTGGAACACTTACACCGGCGCAGTAGTCTCCACTGATGGTGACCCTCTGGTACTCGGGGCAGTTCTCTGGAAGTGAGGAGCAGGTGGAGGAGGGTGAGAGGAATGGGGTCACCACAGAACGGGCCCACTCTGCAGTCACAGGGATCTGCATGCCCTGCAAGGACGCAGACTGCGAACGGATCATCTTGAAACTCTTCTTCCTGGAAAACAAACATTCTTATAAATACTTAACACTCCAGTACTGAATTGATCAGCTAGTTTAGATTCCATGAGGTCCTGTGTTGTTGAGAGCCAGACTCACCTCTTGGTGCTCTCTTCTGAATGCTGCTCTGCCAGCTCTTTGAGCAGCTCCCTCTCCTTGGCCTGGTGCAGGCCGATGGGACAGTCCTCAGGGACGGTGAACATGGACAGGGCATCCTTAGTGTCCTCCTCCTTCAGCGCTGACGCGTACACCTTCTCAGCCAGCAGACGTGTCTCCTCATCCACCTCGCTCAGCGTGATTTTAGGGAATTGTCTCGGCATGTCTGTAAAAACACCAGGTGTAGCAGCTTAGTATAAACACTGTACAGATGTACATATACACATATACACTTTGTAGTTTTGGAGGGGTTAGATTGGAGTTTTGGAGGGGTTAGATTGGAGTTTTGGAGGGGTTAGATTGGAGTTTTGGAGGGGTTAGATTAGAGTTTTGGAGGGGTTAGATGGAGTTTTGGAGGGGTTAGATGGAGTTTTGGAGGGGTTAGATTGGAGTTTTGGAGGGGTTAGATTGGAGTTTTGGAGGGGTTAGATTGGAGTTTTGGAGGGGTTAGATGGAGTTTTGGAGGGGTTAGATTGGAGTTTTGGAGGGGTTAGATTGGAGTTTTGGAGGGGTTAGATTGGAGTTTTGGAGGGGTTAGATGGAGTTTTGGAGATGGGTTTTGGAGGGGATTGAGTTTTGGAGGGGTTAGATTGGAGTTTTGGAGGGGTTAGATGGAGTTTTGGAGGGGTTAGATGGAGTTTTGGAGGGGTTAGATTGGAGTTTTGGAGGGGTTAGATGGAGTTTTGTTATTGTAGGAGGTGGAGCTGCCACCGAATCTCTCCCCGGAAATAACGGCCATTTCCGGTGTTTTTATCCACTCAGAACTCAAATCTGCATTGTCATCACGATACCTCACTGTCATGACATCCCTCTGCTATAAGCATTGCTTTGCATATTCACCTAGTAATAAAGGAGAACTATTAGCACAATGTGTTAGCTAATATTAGATCTATTAGCATATATTAATTTATTTGCTTAGCAGAGTTACCTCGAGGCAAGGCAAAACAACCGCCATGACAGATTGACAAATTATGGCGTACTGCAATCTCCTTTTGAAATGACACTGGTAAGCGGATCCTTGAGCACTTGTGACCGACATAAATACTGACAACTGATCACGTTACATCCAACATGCTAACTGTACTTGCCTCCGAGACAATATGCTATTTTCAATTATGACGTTTAGGGTCAATACCAGGCCCCATACTATCCTCTCTGAGGACAACATAGAGACAGGGTAGAGAATGACATCAGGTTAGTGTTTATCTTATTTATAGACTGTCTGCTGAGTGAATTGTACTGTCAGAGGTCATCTTATTACCCCTGGGATTTAATGAAGTTTTAATTCCCAGCTGTTCCATCATTCTTTTCATTTTTTCTGAAGACCAGAGTATCTGCAGTGGTACACTCAGGCTGCCACGATGTTGTTTATACTGTTTCATGAACATGTTTGTTGGTCATGTATCAAGATGAGGCTAGGGACACAAATCTTGAGCTGGCAGATGACATTGAAAAAAATCTGCTGTCATAAGTGGCTTAACGTGATTTTCAAAATGGAAAACTCAACTTATATAGTATGACTGCCATTTTGATTTGTCTCCAGACACATACCAGCTCTATTCCTTTCAGATTTATGGTCCTAATCATAATAACCTGTGTAACCGTGACAGTAGCTGTTGTACTGTAGACTTTATAGCCCAGTGTCTGATTGTCGGTCACTGGTCCAATTACCACACTGTTGTCTCATTCAGGAACATGTCTGCACCGACAGATCAAGTGACCAAACCGCGAGGGGTTTTTGATATCCCAAATGACATAAAACCCTATCCACCCAGGCAGCACTGTGGCCATACAGACTTGATGCCCCTGAGAGAAAAGCTCTGCTGTTATCAGTGACAAAGTAATGTCAAAGCTCCATTCTGCCAAGCCTTTCCAAGAGGGCTGCCATTCCTGCCAAAATTCTGTGCCACAAACACCCCACTGCTCACACTAAGCCAGTTCCAAGAACAGCTTTGTGGATCAAACTAGCGCCTGTCCACTGCCCACTGCACTGCAGACAGACAGAGAGAGCAGCACATTACAGCAAAGACCACAGGTGAACTCTGAAAGCTGAGAGAGTTTCTGTGAAGCAGCAGCATTGATTAATAGATGGGTTCTCATAAATAATTTAGCACCGCTTCTTCCTCTCAATGAATTGGAATGCTGCCTCACTCTCACACACACACACGCGCGCACACACACACACACACACACACACACACACACACACACACACACACACACACACACACACACACACACACACACACACACACACACACACACACACACACACACACACACACACACACACACACACACACACACACACACACACACACACACACACACACACACACACACACACACACACACACACACACACACACACACACACACACACACACACACACACACACACACACACACACACGCACACACATACACACACACTGTCTCTGTCTCTCTGCTTATACTGCTGCCTCAGCATCAATGATACTTCATTTTCTCAGTCAGAGACACCCACAAGCCATCAGTATTCCTCCCAGAGTAATAGCCATCTCATTTCTATCACACATTATGAACTTTAACACACTCTCTCAAAAAGCAACACAATAGTTTCCAAGGCTCTAGCTGCTAGAACAGTGTGTAGTGTACCTTAACTCGTTATCATCTGCGTGCCTTACCTTCCGGTCTGTTCACAGCCATCTCTCTGTGCTGTACAGTCACCACTGAGAGTCCTGATGATGGAGATCTCAGCTAGGATCACAGTGACTCTGTACAGGCTCTCTGCGGTAGAGACTGGCTAACAGGCTGGTCGCTTGACTCTGCGATGTGGGTCGGTCCCACTCTGAGCCTGCCGTGGTTCACGACTGCGGTTCTGTTTTCTTTGAGTGTCCTTCTCTATCTATTTTAAGAAGCCAATGGCATCTTGTCGACAGAGCCACTAATCCTTGGGATATGTCACAACTGGCTGTCAACAAAGAGAGAGCCCAGAGGCGAGCCACCGGCGCTCCCCTCAGCTGGCTGGGCTCACACACACTCACACACAAACACTCCTCATACACTCCTCTCCACCTTTGGGACAGTGATAAATCACAAGCTGGTAGCCGCAGCCTTCCTCCTTAAGGAGCCAGATAGCAAGCTATGCAGCCGTTGCAAGTATTGTAAACATTACCCAGGCAGCCCTGATTGAGAGGACTGCCGCTGCGCAGCCATGCATCACTGCTTTGCCTCAGAGCCTCGACAGACCCACCCGCACACATGATCTCAGCTCTGACTGACCTTGGTTTAGGTGCATAGTGTTATAATGAATAATTCTGCTGTTGTTCTCTGGCATCATGTCAGTCAGCTGATGGGTAATCATCCTCAGTAACGGATCAGACTACCTCACACTCTAACAACGCCCAATTAGGATAGGTGATGACAAAACCGTGACCCACAAACCCATGTTTACCCATGAACACACTGTCCTTCATGTTCGTGCTCAAAGCTGCCAATTTGAAACCATATAGGACCCTCTACCCTGATCTGTGTGATTTCAGTCCAGGCTGATCCTATCTGACACTGGCTTCGGCAGAGACACTCACATAGCTTGTAGTGTATGCTGTAAATACATGCCATAAGACTCCATTCCCTACCTGGTATTGGTGTTGTTCAGCGTTCCCAGTAGAGGCCCAGAAAGAGAGATGTAGGGCAGATTAAACTCAGTGTTGTCGATAAGGTCCTGTTGTTTCCCCCAATGGACAACTGCTGCAGCTCTGATTACCCCCACATGACTACAATTCACATCCCAGCTGCCTGTCCAACCCCCTCGGCTCACACACACACACACACACACACACACACACACACACACACACACACACACACACACACACACACACACACACACACACACACACACACACACACACACACACACACACACACACACACACACACACACACACACACACACACACACACACACACACACACACACACACACACACTCCAACATGCAGGTCACAATGTTAACAATCCGTGTTTATTTTTACCTGGCCTGTTGAAGTTGAAGGACTAATGCCTCACAGCAGAATGATTTACAGTATCTTTGGACAGCAACAATGTCATTCAGCTTACTCTATATTTCATTCAGAGCTTCATTACATGGAGAAATAATGTTGTTCTGCATTGGAGCTGACTTCCTATTATTGATCTGCACATCTGGTTTTGGGAGCATTAGATCATGTGATCGAGGGTATTTCTGCTGCAGCTCCATAGAGAGCATTACAGGAGATTAAATGTAGGCACAGACACAGTCTGATCTCAATGGTTCCCCTCTGCACTGATGTACTTATGATAGTGGGATGTGGGGACTGAGAGACAGAGAGAATGAGAGAGAACTGAGCCATGATCATGTTGAACTATGTTGTTCCAAGCCTCTGTACGTTCCAGGAAGCCCCTTTGAGTTTGCAAGTGGCATTTTGATACCATGATGTTAGCACATTGGAGCAAAAAGGAATTTGAGCATCTCCTGAATGGGTTGTTTCCTAATGGTCTGGTCATTGTATCCCTGCTATCTTCCTGTCTGTGTTGGATCATTTACCGTAGTGCTCCCCGTCTCTGGGCAGCCATTAGTCGTTCTCTTGCCTCAAACACAGCTGTCACACACTGTTTTTTATCATGTCCTCTCTGGGCTCTCTCAGACACCCGCCTGTTGTCACTGGTGGGGGTCCAGTCCTGAATTACTGTACCTTCTGTCAAAGACACCTTCTGTCAAAGACACCTATAAGAGAAGGTCAACTACATCTCTGTCAGTCTGTGTATGAGAAAGACACGCATCACCCTGGCTAAAGATATTTTAAGAGAGTACAGTACAGTAGATCAACCTTTATGAGCACTGGTTGGAGTGGTGTTGTTTTATTTATAGGGCTGATGTCTGCATGTCTGAGGGTCTACATGTATGAGTGAGAGAGCATGTGAGAGATTGAGTGAATGAATAAGCCTGAGAGAGGGAGAGAAAAGGAGAGAGGGGGAGGAGGGTGAGAGCAAGCTTACCGTTTCCCAAGCAGGGGCTTGACTGCTGCTTTAGCAGAGGGGTGTCTCCTCTCCTCATCTTCCTCACAGTGTTTGGGCCTGGGAGAGAAAAACAAAACAGTGCAGTCATGCACGAGCGCAACGCAGCTTTACCCAGAGTGTTCCTCAGAGACAATTGGATGGGCCCTTAATGCATTTACATTAGTCTCATAGCGTTGACAGATTGATGCTCATAAACATACAAGTCATTTATCACTTTGATATGATCTTAGACAGAGAAACTGGAGAAGACAGCAAGTTGCTGAATCAGTGAGAATATGTAAGAAACACAATGCACATTCAATATGTAGCATCAACATATGTCAATGATCCATCATTTGAGTCTTCGTGAGATACAATAACATCTTTAGACCATAGCTGTTCACTCACCTCCTCTGTCTCCGTGCCTCCGTACCTTCTGCAGTCAGGCAGACTATATGAACTCTGGAAGTTCCCTGAGAGAAAACCCTCAGTCATTATCTGCTCCTGTGGTGGTAAGCAGATAACTCACTCATCGCCCTCCAGTGCACAAGACACCATCCTTAACTCTTTCACTGCTGCTGCATAGAAAATGACATAAAGTAAAGTGTTCATTCTTACTACTTGTCCAGAATGCAAATGAGTATCAGTTGGTCATAACTCACATAGGTTACACTACCATTGTTGTCCTCTCACCGTCCCTCTCTGCATCTTCTACTGCTGCCCCTCATTTTGGCAACTCCCTCTTCGGTCTGAGATAAAAAATGAAAAAGAGGTGCTGACGTTTTGCAAAGAGCATATTGTTAAACATCAGTACTTTGTGAAGAGTCCTCTGTCAACTGTAGACACAGAGGGCCCTCGTGTGGAGGATTTGTTATTGCAGGATATTAGGGTGAGATTAGCCTTGTCCCAGATCTGGTATCATGTCAACTCCAACTACGCCTAGGAGGCGATCCAGCTTTACCGCTGTGCCCTTTCCCGCCACAGGCCCTGTGGTGTTGATTTAGCCTGGCACTCTGCTGGATTACAACACTAATCCTCCCCTGCTCCACTTATCAGGGCACTTTTAGAGTTGACTGGGGAAGACTCACTCACAGAGCCATCGGTGTGCTGCTCCTGAATGACTGACAGACAGCAGGACAGAATGATATGGGCTTGTACTGTATGAATCTGCCCTGGGCTCCTCTAGTTGTCCTCCTGGGGTAGAGAAAAGCATGTCACAGTTGGCCAGATGCTTTACTTCTTCCATAACTAGAATGGAAAACTGCATCATGTTTCCATGTGAAGCTTGGGAAAGGAGATGGAGTCCCACCGATATGACTGTGGAAGTGATCTGGCTGCGTCCATAAACAGCATAGGTATGTGATCTTATCAAAGCCTTGTTGTATGCTGGTGTTTGGCTTCCCTGACAGCTTCGGACTGTGTTTATATCACACGTGCCATGCTGTGCTAACCAATTGATTACATTAATTTGGATGATTCAATTATGCATTGATATCTCGTGATATTTAGTAGTTGACATACAGTATCTCCAATGACATTGTGAAAGAATGGCCCTCTTGTGACTTTGTGATGACCGTCTAAGAGGAACACAATAATCACACCTCTTACAAATCCATGGGATCTTATCAAGTATCTAGGAGGGCCTGGGAGAGTTATTATTTTGACTGATTTGGAGACCTGCACTAGTCAGTTTGTAGACGCTATCACACCATTGGATGATCCCTTGTGTCCCTATGGCAAGGCACATCTATCCATTTAATTGTCTTCTCAGATTTTTAACAGAACAATGACAGGACCCGTGTTGAGTTTCCCTATGTGAGCAGTCGTTCAACTGACTGTAGAGCAGCGTATGGCAAGCGTCAGATACTGTACCCACCACCAGGGGGCAGAGTTGCCAAGAAAGAAGAGAGTAGTACCGTAACCGTCATATACATATGTCTATTGATAGAGCGGAACCTAAGGCCTGATACTGTTAAAATAAATCCAAAGTGTGAGCTAATATGAACATGTGAGGGAAAGCATATTGTCATGTATATTCTATATTCTACAGTACAGTATGAGACGTGTGATATTCCTTTCTAATGTGCATTACAGTTATATGATGAATGACAGCCCTAAGGCATTAGTACCGTGCCGTCTTACTGTGTGATGGGTAACTTCTTGGCTTTATGGACAACTGTCGGGGCTTGATGGTTTTACACACGCTGAACTTCTACCTGGCTAGCCACTTAGTTTCTACTTTAAAAAAAAAGAATCCTGGAAACTTGACATCGCTTGCAGATTTTGGGGTCGGGGTAGTATTTACGTAGTTTGTTGTCTCACTTGGCCAGAAGTCTTGTGTTTGTTCTGTCTGCATAGTTCCAGGAAAAGCCTTGAACATTTGGCTAGCAGGGCCTTCTTGGTGACCCATGGTGGAATGGGTCACCAAGAAGTTAGAGGCCTGCTGCACCATCTGTCCTGTGACATCTGTAGTCAGATCACCCGGTTCAAAAGCAAAGAGATTATCACCTCTTCAACTCTAATTATTACTGTCAGAGGCTTTGAAGATGGAGAGGTCCATTGCATGTTTTAGCCTTTTGGCATATTTCCACAGTTTTTCGGTTCTCACATTTAAGAATTACATTCCTTACATGAAGGAAAGTAATGAACTTGAGATGCATGGCCCCCAGGCTTATAGGATTGCCACGCCTCTAACTGTCCAGGTGTCCCCCTGGAGGAAGGGGGATTGATGATGAGGTGTCCAAACACTGGTTAGGGAGACATTTACCTGAGTATACTCATCATTTAGCTCATATGTCACCTTATAGACGGCTACTGTCCTCAGTGTTGCCTGTCTGGATTTCAGCACTGCTGTGGTCCAACTGTAACAGGCCCAGGATGTTTCACTACTCTTTAGGGATTTCATAAACCATTTCTGGAGAATGAATAGGTGACATATGTATTTTCCATTAGTACCATTTAAAAATGGTGCTTTTGTGTAGGTGTCGAAAGCAATCACCTTGTCAAGCCGGTGCCATTTTAAGTCACTAGATGGCATTAGAACCAAAACAATGTAATTAAACATGTCTCTGGCAAGCTGTCTTGTAGTGCATGCCTTCTTATACAATCAGATTATAATTGCATTGCAATTCCATTGGCACCTATCCCTGACTTTTACAATGACCCAAGACAATCCATAACCTCTTTCTGGCCCCGTGGAGTTACTAATGACCATGTTTTGAAAAAGACAGGAAGGAAGTACAATGGCCTCTTCTTGAACCATACATTCATCCAAATTGTATCTGGCATACCAATCAAATAGAGTTCTGGTGTACACTTCACTTGTGCGGCAACATAGTCGATAGATTTGGTCAGCAAGCAAACCAACCTAGGTAGGAATTACCACAGACAGATGTTGGAAACCCTTAAATGTTATTCAAAGTTTCATTTAGAATTTGCCTGTGGAAGAGTACAGTTTAATGAAATCAAATTGAATGTTGTTATTGGCATTAATAACTGTTCCTGACCTAATGGGCATATTTAAATAACAGACATAATCTTTTACAGGCTTTGATATTTCAAACATCCATGGAGTGACTGCAACCTTCCTGTGGCTGATTAATAGCAATGACTGTCTGTCTGTCTGCACAGCTCATGAACGCGCTTCGCGATGGCTGTTTTTTCGATGCTCTCTGCGTGCCTCGCAGGAATGTTACACAGACCCCCCTCCATCCCCCTCATAGCGCTGCATCCTGAAGTCCAGACTGTCTACCATTGTGTGCAGATGGAGCTGTGTCTCTCATCCTCCCGTAATGGCTGAAGGGCCACGCTGCAGTGTGGAGCGAGCCAGCAAATATGCACTGTACTATGCAGGAATGCGCCTGGCACTCCTGTCTGCCCTCCAGGGGGGCCACAGGGAGAGTGGAAGGGGAATTGATTTAATGAGACCCTAAAATCACTTAACCCAGACCAGGTGCTACATGTCTCACTGGAGCTGGGCAGACAATAGAATGCCACTTTCAATTTACAACAGTAATTTCCTGTGGAAAAGAGAAAGTCTGGACAGTCAACTTGTATATGCAAAATGTTTATTGTATGACAATGTTAATTGCTTCGACACAAATAAAATAGACCACATTTACAAATATATTATACCATAGCTATAAAACCATTTATCCTATTAGCACAGTTCGAAACATATAACATCCATGATGCAAACAATAGTGGAAACAACAAATAGTTACAATGCCCTTATATTTTCTTCCTGTACAAAAATAGTTCTATCTCCATAAGTAGTTGAATCTAACCTATATAATATTTAAATAATGATATCTGAAATATCTTATATACAAACTGGCAAACAAAAATATACATAGATAGATTGCACATGTGTTTTATACAAAACATATTCAAGTATAGTTCCATCCATTGTGGACTGGCACAGATATTTCATACAATCTCTAATGCATTTCCCTCATACAGTGACCAAAAACTTCAGCTTCATAGCTCTTTATTATATGTCCATCTCCTTATGTCTTATCTCCCTGTTTGGTATGGACCAGATGTCTTTGGATGTATTTTAGGTCCACGTAGATGTCTGACTGAGAAGGCTGGGACTGAAAAGTGCAGATGAGTATAGAGGGTTTGGTGAAATTGGCTCCTGTAAATCCACAGGGTAAAACTCAAAGTTCAGGATCTGCAGAACAGGTTTATAGAGTCCCAGTATTTACGCAGTGGACTCTTCTCTGAGTCTGTACCGCTGTATTGACCTTGCTCCTCTCCCACAGCTGGGCAGAGATAGCACCATCCTCAGCGTCTCTCCTTCTCTCTCTTCACGGTGCCATCCAGTGCCTGTAGACCAGCTGTCATTTTGGCGCTCTGCATCGCCAATGCCTCTGCTAAGTCCAGCTTCCAGAGGCACTGCAGCTATCGCTCAGTACTCACGTCTGGAAAAAAATGCACTGGAGAACATTTGGAAAAAGTCTGAGGCATTTGGAGAATTTTAGAACAGGGCAGAGACACTAAGCCTCGGCTGCTGCTCTCCTCCCCTGTTCCTCCCCCGTACAAGTCCAGCTCATGTCCGTCTGAGCAGCTCCTCCAGCTTGTGAACGTGTGAGTCTGCGTTGCCCCACACAGGCCTCAGCCTGCCCCCCTCCAGCCTCAGTGTGGCCCTGCGCTCAGGGAGGGAACGACGTCTCCGGCCGTAGCCGTGTGGGCTGATCTTGTCGATGGGTGCACTACCAATCTTTAGCTTGTTGTTGAGCTGGTGGATGCGGTGGGCCAGGTCGTGCACAGTGCAGGTGCCCAGAGAGCAGCCTGGTCTCCAGGCCTGGTTCACTGAATTTTTGGACCTCTTGGTTCGGACACTGATGTCAGTGCTGGAAGAGAGAGGAGGGAGAGGACCATTAATTAATGCCTTGCATTCCTGAGCGGACACAACTTGGCTCAGAGATCCCCTCCGCAGCTTGCTTACTTTAATGACCGTTGTTTGACAATGGTGATTAGTCTCTTCGATTTGAAATCTTGATTTCACAAGGATAACGAAATAGCACCATGCACATTGAGTTATTTAAAGGTTTGTATGGTATAGGCTTTTACCTGGAATGAGGAATCAGGGTGTCCCTGACGTCTTCTGGGCTGACAAACTGTACAGACTCTGCTATCCTCTCTGCAGAAAAACTGTTTAGATCTCGTCTCAATCTGCTCTGCATCCATATGCTCAACCTGGGAAAGAAGAAATCCAACGCATTAAAAACTGTTCAAAGAAGTCTACAAAAATACACAACAGTATGTGCTGATATCATGGTCACTATGCATTGTAGCAGACTTATCTTGACAAATAGCTCATCAATTAGCTCACCTCTTTTTGAGCTCTGGGCTAATTTCAAGTTGGAATCCAGCCACACTCTGTGCAATGGTGGCCAGCAGACAGCCGTAGAGGAAAGACTGCAGGATCAGTTTCATTTTGACTGGTACCTGTGGGGAAAGTGGGAAAAAAACGTGTTAGTTATTTACTTATTAACGATAACTTACTTAGTAACCTCCTATCATTATATGTGACCCCCACAAACCTCTTGCTGTTGCTTACAGAAGAGTCCAAAAGCCAAGTTATTTGCACTTCTCATTCATTTATTTTAAATGTCACACTAAGGTCACATTTTGTTCTCTCAAGTAAACTTTACAACCAAGTTGCAGGCCCTGGCCAGTGAAAAGCAGGACACAGTCTATAGATGACAGAGTTTCCTCAACTAGAGTAAGCTTTAACCTCCCCTGAGCAAAGTCAATCCCATTCAGTCAATTATATCCATAACCCAAAAATAACAGGTAAAGAGAGAGATAAGCCTTATTTGGTATTTTTGCCTGACGTCCACCACCCCCCACAGTCATGCACAAGAAGACCGGCACTCCTTATATAATAAGATTGATAACCTGTCATTGTCTAACGCACTTGAGCTCCTGATAAAGCCATCTGTAGCAAACAGAGCAACAGTCAATATCTGGTTCAATTGAAAGTACATACCTGAAATCCTTCAATAATTCACTTGGGTGATAAAGTAGTTATAGTAGAGTCAGTGTGGAGAGAGTATTCCAAAGGCTTCTTGAAGTTGCTGTTGGTGCTGAAAGGCAGCTGTGACACTGTGCTAATAGTCTGTACACACCAGACGATGAGCCTTTATAGTGGAGGTGGGAGGGGCTCACTGACTGACACACACAGACTCATCCCAGTCCCACTACTCCACCTCACACAGCCCAGCACTGCTGGAAGCCTGCTTTATCAGTGGAATAATACAACAACATAGCAAACCCAGGAGAATAATAAAGTTTGAATAAGCCAGAAGTAATTCAATAAATATTTGGGTCATATGAGTGTGATTTACTGTAATACTTGTTAAGGAATGTTGTTGTTTCCTGCTTTTCATTGACAGAATCTTTCATTGTGATTTGAAATTCACATATTTACAACTTTCTTTTTATCAAATGCATTTATAAAGATTACATTTAAAAAAGTATGTCTTCTCAAACACATGAGGAAATAATGATTCTCACTCCCAACAGAGAAAATGGTGAGTGCTCATTCCTTTGGTATTTGGGGAGGAGGCAGAGAACATTCTAAACCAAATTATTATGTCCACTGACATAATTAAACATTTTAGACATAACTGGGCTTTGAGGTCAAGGGGTTAGTAACTTTGGTCCACCTGCATTCCGGCACATTTTTGTCATATATAATTTCTTCAATGTTGACACAATGCCCTCTCAAGGGGAAAAAAATGATCTGATTACAAGTTTAGTCATCTTGAGGAAAAGTTGATTAGTGGGCTTGACACGAGATAACACAAGAACACTTAGTAGTCATTCATTAATAGTAAGTGTGTCAAATTATAACCACAACATTCTCCGTGTCTGCATTTGTTTAGACATTAGGGCAAACATTTGGCTGTACTAATGTAAATGTTTAGAGGAATTTAGCAATTATCTCAAATACATCAAGAGGGTTATTTATCATAAGATTGTATCTGTTGGCTTTACATAATCTCTAACTAACATGGTATTTCAAAAACAATTAGGATGACTTCTTCGTGCTCAACACATCACAACTGAGATCCATTAAATCAAGGGGACAATAGGTTAAGTCACACGAGACAGCAAGTCGGATCCCTGTGTTACTGATATCTGCTCCTCACAATCACTGATTATATGACTTCATCTCAAACCAAAGTATAATGATTGCACTGAACCCCTCTTTGACCATAATAAAAGTACATTTACTTTTCAGATGTGCTTAGCTAAATTAAACCATTCCGAATGAATGGTGAGACATATTTCAAAGTACGGGCAGTGAAACAAAGTGAGATATGCTGCGGGGTCAAAACAATGTCAGCCAGGGTCATAAGGCAGATGTTGATTACAGGCCCCTGGGGACAGATATCTGCACAAGATGCCATCAGGATTAGCACAGAGTGTAAAGATTTGAGTTTTTTCATTCCAGTCAACCACACAGCTGACCCAAAGCTGGTGTCTGGTGAGGGTATGTCTGGGGATGGGAACAGGGAACAGTGCATTGAAATGAGCTTGTGTAGTCCCCAAGACTTGGTCTTAAATCTCAAGAACACTGAAAAACATGTAAGCCTAGATGTGATCCGATAATCACAATTTGTGGCTTTCAATGTGTAATGTCTTTAATAGCAAATACGTAAGTATTTTGGGAACAACATGTGAAATGCTTTCTCAGTGCTCAGAATGTATCTCAAACAACTGATAAAGAACCTTGTACGTGCTGAATAGAACATATCTGTGTGTATCGCATTTTACTATGTCACGTGCAGTAATTCAGACAGAAAGTCACCTAAATCTCCCTTCAGCCTTGAATAGAAATCCTACTACACACAATTCTATACAAAATTCTTACAGCTTCCTTGCTTACCTGGTGTCCCTTGTGTTACTGTAAATACAGAAATGTGAAACACGTGTTGTAAACCAGCAAACATTTTGTAACCATTTGTAATGATAATTGCCTCTGCCAGACAAGTAATCCCCAAGTACCCAAGTCATTTAATCTCCTAATATGGAGAGAAGAATATTGCGCAACCATGACAGCATCATTGTTCAGTGGCTCTTTATATGGAGCAATCATTTGTTATCTTCTTGTAAGACAGGTGTCAGGTACATGACCACAATTTGTTCAGTCACATCTGTGGTATGTTAATGTAACAGGTAAGGTGGGAAGGACTGTAAACTAGGAAGCTATGTCTTGGAAGGTTTATAGAGGAATAAATGAACACATACCTAGATATTGATATGTTATGGAAATGTTCCTCAATGTTGTCATGGTGATTTGATAGACCTGGAAGCTTTGTGGGGTTTGCACCTGTATAGTCATTCATTCTTTCATTTTGCTCCCTTGAACCCCATTGACCTGGAACAATTTCTTTTTTTTATTCAACAACTCAAATACCAAATTCTGTAGAGTAGATGACGAAAGTCCTGATTTATTATTTCAACTGCAGACGGAGCGGCAGACATACTGTATTATTGTAAAATACTTTCTATTCAGAAATATTATGCTATTGTGCAAAATATAACTAAGCTACATGTCTGGTGTTGAAGTGAAGACCCTATCATGACAGATATGATAACACCTTACAGGAGAGAAGCAGCTGATAGCATAAGCATAATGGTTGGCGGAACGGAATCATCTAAATGAACTTAACAATAGGCTACTTGTTAATGAAGAGATTCTCTCTCAAATTGCCCTAGTACGCTAGGGACCATGATGTTGTGGAACATGTTCAGTCCAAGTCGTTGAGATGTTGGCAAAAACAGCACAAGAGAAGGATTCCCGCACACCGGTGTTTTCCACCCAGCAGCGTCTCCCTCCCCTATTAATTGGCAGGAAAGGTCACTCACTGTCCACAGAATTCCAGAAGTGAGTGGAGTTGTGCGCTCTTATTTCACATTTTGCCTGACCTTATCCCCAAGTCTTGTGTGTGAGTGACCCTAATGCCCCCCGGTGTGTGTGTTTGTGTGTGTGCGCCATAGACATTTAAAGGTAATGCGCGTGTTTTTGTCTGAGAGAGAGAGAGAGAAAGAAGGGAGGGAGGGGATGTTTAAGTTTGACGCAGTGTGATTATGGAAAATAGTAATCATGCTATTGACACAGATTTTCCCACCAGCACCCTCTGCTAAGTGCTTCTAGCAAACTAAATATCCTATACAATTAATTCAATACATGTTTAAGAAATACTGGATGCCACAACCTACAATACTTTTAATTTATCTTAATGTATTATAACCCACATTCTTGCAAAGAAAATTAGGCTACTATTTTTTCTCATCTAGCCTAGTCACATCTACTCTCGAATGGACTTGAACATATTTGGGTAACTTATTTTTTTTCCATGTACTTTTCATTTTTTTACCCCTTTTCTCCCCAATTGGTAGGTAACTTTTTTTTTAATGAGCATGCTAACGGGATTCGAGTGGTCATCAGATGGTTTTCCGTGCTGGCCAACAAGCGGTGTGGCAGGGTGTGACCCTGTTTGCTGCCACACAGTTTCTATTTGTAAACCAAGCGCCCACGCCCATGGATGTCGCTACTTCTATACGCAGGCGCAATATCACTCCTTCTGTCAAACATGGCTGTGCTTTTGAAGAAAGAAAAATGCTGAATTGTGTTGGTAGATTTCGGAATAAGAAGCAAACATGGCGAGATTGGCTGATTATTTGATTGTCGTGAGATTAGATCAGGACAAAACTGGTAAGTTTTTGAATGTAACACTTGGAACACGAATGCTACATTGAACTTCAAATGCTTGGGTTTATCCAGGCCGTCAGTGTTGATAATGCTTGCTGGTTAGCTTAGACTAGCTAGGTGGTTAGCTATTGATATCTGAGATTTGAAGCAGTCTAGCGTGTCATTGTTGAACTATTGGTATATTTAGAATGCACATACGACGGGGTTTATATATATGCTACGGGGGGTGGGGGGGGACGATGACGACTGAGTGTTGTAGATATTTAAACCACAAACTGGAGTTTCATTGAGACGAACTGTAACATCCTGTTGATCCAGCCCTTTGGAATTGTAGTTCGTGACGCGCGTGGCTTGCACCGGGAGCAGCTTTGGTATCATGATTTTGGAGAATGCATTCAGCTGTAAGGTTTGCATGAGTCTCATATCATTTACAATCTCACATCATTTGCAACTTGTCGGATATCATATATTTGTTTGACACCGGCAGAATGAGAATAGAAATCCTAACTTCCTGTCTTATATGACATTGTTTTTATCCAACGTTCCTACAAGATGGGCTGGGCATAGGGGAAGTCAATTACTTGGTATTTCTGTATTTTTGGGGGGACTCAAAAGTGGGGCCCAGAACTGGGGTTCCCAAACCAGACCCACACTCTGGTCTGCTAAACCATTGTTATACTGTACTTTTGTAAAAAAATTACTTGGCCTACAGTTGGAACATTCCTTTTGAATTGGCTTGGTTGAAAGAGGAACCTACTGAAGAAGAGCAAACAAGAAAGAGGATTTTTCTACTGAGCCCAAAGTATGGCCTGCATTCGAAGAATGATGAAGGAACGTAGACTTACCCGTAAGGGAGTAAAGACACATCCCAAGTGCAGTGGCATCTTTCCAGGCCCATGTGTGAGAGGGAGACAACCAACCAACCAATCCAGCTGAATCAACTCACTTACTAGAGGCAGCCACATGAACAGGTAAATAGTGGCCCCAATGTCACTCAACTGACAAACAACTTCTGTGCCGTAGGAACAAAATGTTCATCCATCTAGGCATCGCTTGAGCCTAGATGGATTCTGCCTGTTCATAAAACCCCCAGTTCTGACTGAGATGGATAATGATGAATAGACTGAGAGTGGTGGATCCCCCTGATAAGAGGATGCTTGTTACAGCCAGAGGTGATTGAATACACCTCTAGTAGGGATGGGGATTTCCAGATAAAAAAAGTATCTCTGTCCATCCTCTGTTTATTTTCCCATCCTCTTCTCATGTGTTACTGAGGTGTGGGATTATGTACATCCAGGGATGTCTGGACCTGGGGGGAATCAGGAGTTGTACTGCATAGATGTCCCTTTGTGTGAACTGCAGTTGCATCCTCTACTCTACTAGAAAACTGGAAATGCTTTTTAGAGTTAATACAGACTCTCACAAAAAGAAAACAAACAACAAGAACATGTCTTCCTGAGAATGCATTTCACTTAATTGCTTTGCCCTTCTTTTGTAAAGCTGGACTGCAGACAGTGAGCTGAGTAGACAGACAACAGCTGCTTTTTCTCCACCTTGATTGTTAAGTCCAGCCAGGGATCCACACAGAAGTCATGATCACTTCCCAGCTTTATTGTGGCTCCTGCTTCACACTTGACCCAATTCTGTTCCAAATGACTGACTCGTAAAAAATCATGTTGATGCTAGTTGTCATTTGTTGAAGGATAAGTCTGCTGTAAAGAGAGCGGCCCAGCCAGTCCATGGCATAAACTAGGTTAGGCTATTTCTACTCCAGTGATATTTTACTAATGGGAGCCTCCCTCCGTGTAGGAAGATTGGGAATAAATACATTGGTCAGGTAAGACATTAAACCAACAGGACGAGCCACATTTACATTTTACATTTAAGTCATTTAGCAGACGCTCTTATCCAGAGCGACTTACAAATTGGTGCATTCACCTTATGACATCCAGTGGAACAGCCACTTTACAATAGTGCATCTAAATCTTTAAAGGGGGGGGGTGAGAAGGATTACTTTATCCACATATTGTCCAAGGCATAATTTAATGGATTTTCAGCCTAGTAAAGCACACAAACTCTTCAGATCTGTAGCTTACATTCCTTGGAGACCTTAATAAAGGCACGTATCTAGCCAACATCAACCCACTACATTCAGTTTGTCATACCACTAAATTTGACTTCAGCATGGGTGAGAGGTAGGCCCTACCTGGAAAGGAACCTTTTATGATGATGATGGCAGCTTTTGATGGAAATTATTTTTCGTCTTTTGTGTCTGCATCACTGTGGTCACATAGATAACAATGAATAGAAGTTTGGTTGGACGATATTACGATAATATCGACAGTGATTGACAGCCATTGTTGATGGTGACGACATCATGACGTGACAGACAACGGTTTAGCCTATTTGAATTTGACTGGCACCCCACAGTATAGAACAGTGTCTGGTAGAGCACCGCAGGGCAGCACACAAGTGACATTCCGAGTAATTTGCCTATTCCTATTTGCTATTACCTATTTCAATATGTTACACAACGCAAGAGAGTAATGCAGGCCAGACAGAGCGGAGAATTCCTGTCAGAATATATGGTTTCTCCTCCCCTACCCCCTGGTCGGATGCTTGGTTTTTAGGCTATGGCCTATACTTAATAATAGCGGACACTTCTTAACTGTCTTGCGTTTGATCTGTTTTAAAGAAATGTAGCCTATTTCCTTCGATTGGCTATATGACTGAAGGCTACGCTTCATCATTTTATGCATTGTTTGCGCAATCGGCTTTACTAGTTGAGTGACAACCAATGTCATTTGCTAGGTTATTTAAAAAAAAATCAAAGACACTGTTCAAAAGGTTGTTTTACTAGAATAAAAGTAGGCTATTGGTAGGCTATATGCATTTTTTTTTAACACTTTTTCCTCTACACCTATCGTGAGATCAATTGGTAATTACACTCTTGTCCCAACTCCCTTACCGACTCGGGAGAGGCGACGGTCGAGAGCCATGGATCCTCTGAAACACGACCCTGCCAAGCTGCAGTGCTTCTTGACACACTGCTTGCTTAACCCAGAAGCCAGGCGCACCAATGTGTTGGAGGAAACACCGTACAGCTGGTGACCGTGTCAGCATGCATGCGCCCGGCCCACCACAGGAGTCTCTAGAGCGCGATGGGCCAAAGATATCCCGAGAAGATCACTCCGTGTCTGTCAACTCCCAAACGGTCTAAAACATTAGGTTATGAGACTGGGGAGAGGTGAAATCCAAAGTTGTGCTATATAGGGTTGCACAATTTGGGGAATATTCAGAGGTGGACATTTTCTGTGGGAATTAATGGAAATGTATGCAAATTTAATATTAATACCATTCAAATGTAGATGTTTTTTTTTGGATTTGATATATTCATCATATGGAGACGAACATAAGCCTTTTACTTTATCATAAGTAGACATAATTGCAAATTATTAAATCCCACCAATAGTTTTTTATTTCTATTTAGTTACGAATTGAACTTCAATTAAATGAGTTGACTTATGGGATAATTTCACTGAACAACAAAAGGGAATATTGAATGATCCCCAATGATCCATCGCATCTCCCAAAAACATTTTCAACATGCATCTATAAAATGATAGTCTACAAACTAAAGCTTAATTTGTCTTCCTCTCAGGCTTCCATATCTTCTACCTGGACCTTCTCAATGTCCACCTCTTGAACATCAGACTCTGAGGCCTCATTCTTCACTGTCACTTTCCAACCTTGTTGAGGATGGCTCGATGTTAGGCTCAAAAAGCCTGAAATCTGCCTAGATGGCCACCAATTTTTCAACCCTTGTATTGGTCAGCCTGTTGCGTGCTTTAGTGTGTGTGTTCCCAAACAAGGACCAGTTGTGCTCTGAGGCTGCGGATGTTGGTGGGATTTGGAGGATGATTGAGGCAACAGGGGAAAGAGCCTCAGATCCACAAAGTCCCTTCCATCAGGTGGCTGATGAGATATGTTGGCACGACTGCCATATTGCATCTCCATCCCAAAGCCCTTGCTTGGAAGTGTACTTTGCCAGACTGCCAAGAACCTTGCCCTCATCCAGGCCAAGGTGGCGAGACATGGTAATGATGACATCATATGCCTTATTGATCTCTGCACCAGACAGGATGCTTTTGCCAGCATGCTTGGGGTCCAACAGGTACGCTGTGGCGAGTATGGGCTTCAGGCAGAAGTCTTTGCTTTTTGATGTATTTCAGAACTGGAGTTTCCTCTGGTTAGAGCAATAGTGAAGTGGGCAAGGCAGTACAGATTTATTCTCTTACACCTGCAAGCAGTGTCTGAACATCAGACAGGATGATATTGTCTCCCTTAATCCGTGCAATGGCTACTGCTATAGGTTTCAGGCTGCTTACCACTCTCTCCCAAAATACATCATTCAGGAGGATCCTCTTGATTGGGCTGTCCATATCGGCAGACTGTGGTATGGCCATTTCTTGGAGAGACTCCTTCCCCTCCAGGAGACTGTCAAACATGATGACAACACCACCCCAATGGGTGTTGCTGGGCAACTTCAATGTGGCACTCTTATTCTTCTCACTTTGCTTGGTGAGGTAGATTGCTGCTATAACTTGATGATCCTTCACATACCTAACCATTTCCTTGTCTCTCTTGTAGAGTGTATCCATTGTTTTCAGTGCCAAGACCTCCTCGAGGAGCATAGTCATTGCATGAGCAGCACTGCCAATGGGTGTGATGTGAGGGTAGGACTCCTTCACTTTAGACCAAGCAGCCTTCATTTTGGCAGCATTGTCTGTCACCAGTGCAAATACCTTCTGTGGTCCAAGGTCATTGATGACTACCTTCAGCTCATCTGCAATGTAGAGATCAGTGTGTCTGTTGTCCCTTGTCTGTGCTCTTGTAGAATACTGGTTGAAGGGTGGAGATGATGTAGTTAATTATTCCTTGCCCACAAACATTTGACCACCCTTCAGAGATGATTGCAATACAGTCTGCTTTCTCTATGATTTGCTTGACCTTCACTTGAACTTTGTTGAACTCTGCATCCAGCAAATGAGTAGATAAGCATGTCTGGTTGGAGGGGTGTATGCTGGGCGAATAACATTCGAGCAAGACATTCATCAGCATTTCTCTGACTACGTTCCTCCATTGAGTCAAAACAACTTCTGATTCCTGGAGGACCACGAGCTGTTGCTATCGGTAAAGTGTCTGATTCACCATTTTCACCTCGAATAGAAGTAGAGGGACTTTAGAGGTTGCTTGTTGTGAGCGCTGGGGGAACTTTATGCACTTGGCCAGAGGATTCTGCATCTTTGTTGCGTTCTTCACATATGATTTGTGATAGTATTTGCAAATGTACATAGCTTTTCTTTCTACATTAGCTACAGTGAAATGTCTCCACACATCAGATAGTGCCTGTGGCATTTTCCTGCAAAGATTAGAAAAAAATGAGTAAAATAACAAAACAAATTCCATGTACAGATACATTGTTAAGCAGTTAGATTAAACAACTCCTTTGTAAGATAAATGTTTTAAAATGAAACATGTATGGAAACAGGTGAATTAACACAGGCTCAAGCAAGCTAAAACCCACATTGTAGCAAAAACTAACTAGCAGAGATTAAGTTAGAAATAATTTAAACACTTTGCTGTAGACTACAATTTACTAGTTTTCAAAAACTCATGTATGTCATGTACAATATATTCACCCCACCCAGTATTGTAATCAAAACGTACCAGAAAACCATGTTTTTCCTGGCTCTGACAGTGTAGTTGTGTGGGCTCAATAACATCTCATTAGTGTGGAGGATCTTGAGAATCAGCTGCACGTGATGGAAGAATGCACTGTGCATGCAGAGGGTGACAATTCCATTGAATTGGGGATAGTTTAACCAAAATATATATTTTTTAAATTTTACCTTTATTTAACTAGGCAAGTCAGTTAAGAACAAATTCTTATTTTCAATGATGGCCTAGGAACAATGGGTTAACTGCCTGTTCAGGGGCAGAACGACAGATTTGTACCATGTCAGCTCGGGGATTTGAACTTGCAACCTTCCGGTTACTAGTCCAACGCTCTAACCACTAGGCTACCCTGTCGCCCCAAAATATGCCACAAGACCTAGAATTGTGTATCCCACAAAAAAAGGTTCACCGTTATAAGGCAACTAAACGTGGTCCTTCTGTAGCTCAGTTGGTAGAGCATGGCGCTTGTAACGCCAGCGTTGTGGGTTCGATTCCCGGGATCACCCATACGTAGAATGTATGCACACATGACTGTAAGTCGCTTTGGATAAAAGCGTCTGCTAAATGGCATATATTATTATTATTATATTAAACTTCCCATGGAAAATTTCTGGAAATTTACCGTGAAGTTTCAGACCCTTTGCAACCCTTGTGCCATATATTCATTGGCTATGACCAATGTTCCCCCCCCTTGCAGCACAGCTCCCCGGGACTGCCAGCGCAGAGTGCAGAAGAGAAGTCAACCCAAGGAGAGAAGCACGAGATTGATCTTCACTCAACATTGTAGAGTTTTCCCTGTTAACACTGTCAATGTTTCCTTTTACTGTGGCAATTGTGATCGAATCAATGCAATATTAACCACTTTCAATGCAACATGCCATAAACAACAATAACTATGTAAGTAATGTTATTGTAGGCAGAAGTAATCCGAGTAGATTATATTGTACACGACTCAGCCCGGACCAGTGCGGCATAACCAATCAGAGCTGCAGTAGGTCTATATGCAAATAGGCTATTGCCATATATGGATCTGTGCCATTTACTTTGAACTGGACTGTTTACATTTTATTTTATATATAACTAGGCAAATCAGTTCAGAACAAATTCTTATTTACAATGGCACCCTACACCAGCCAAACATGGACGATGCTGGGCCAATTGTGCCCTGCCCTATGGGTCTCCCAATCACGGCCTGTTGTGACGCCGCAATTACTGAGATGCAGTGCCTTAGACCGATGCACCACTCGGGAGCCCACAGCTGTGGTCGTGAGTAGTTGAGCTTGTTTTGAGATCAAAGCAAGAGCTGCATGTAGCCACGTGTGAACATTTTCTTCATATCCTTTGCTAGTTAGTGAGTTATTAACCCAGTTATAGATATTGTAATCAGCGATAGTTGAGGGAATGCTTCCTACAAGAGCACAACCGTGTACATTTCTAGACATCTTTGAAAAGCAAGTCGGGTAAAAGCTTTTTTTTTTGTCTCAAAGGGGCAGTGTTGTATTTTGAGACTGGCTTGAATAAGATAAGTAGCTAATTTGTCTGATTCTCTGTAATAATGAATCTGCGAGAATGACCAATAAATTAGTTTGTGACGGTGATTTCAGATTAAAAAGTGAACGTTTTTCCCCCAAACTGATAGTGTGTGGGTAGATGCCCAGTATCTCTTATGGCTCAGCTAAAGTGCCTACAGACACCATAGACATATACAGTGCATTCCGAAATGAATCAGACCCCTTGACCTGTTCCAGATTTTGTTATGGTATAGCCTTATGTATTAAATCACCCCCCCCTCATAAATCTACACATAATACCCAATAGTGACAAAGCAAAAACAAGTTTGAGAAATGTTTGTATATATATATATATATATATATATATATATATATCAACCTTGAGTCTTCTTGGGTATGACGCTACAAGCTCGGCCCACCTGTATTCTTTGTAGATCCTCTCAAGCTCTGTCAGGTTGGATGGGGTGCGTTGCTCCACAGCTATTTTCAGGTCTTTCCAGAGATGTTTGATCGGTTCAAGTCTGGTCTGTGGCTGGGCCACTCAAGGACATTGAGACTTGTTCTGAATCATTCCTGCATTGTCTTTTCTGTGTGCTTAGGGTTGTTGTCCTGTTCGAAGGTGAACCTTAGCGTCAGTCTGAGGTCCTGAGCCATCTGGAGCAGGTTTTCATCAAGGATCTTTCTGTACTTTTGCTCCGTTCATCGTATCCTGACTAGTCTCCCAGTCCCTGCCACTGAAAAACATCCCTATCACATGATTCTGCCACCGCTATGCTTCACTGTAGGGATGGTGCCAGGTTCCCTCCAGAAGTGACGCTTGGCATACAGGCCAAAGAGTTCAATCTTTGTTTCATCAGACCAGAGAATCTTGATTCTCATGGTCTGAGAGTCTTTAGGTGCCTTTTGGCAAACTTCAAGCGGGCTGTTGTGCCTTTTTACCGAAGTGACCTCAGTGACCTTTGAGTTCTTGGTCACCTCCCTGACCAAAGTGCTTTTCCCCCAATTGCTCAGTTTGGCTGGGTGCCCAGCTCCACGAAGAGCCTTTGTGCTTCCAAACCACTTCCATGTAGGAAAGGTACCCTTCCCCAGATCTGTACCTCGACAAAATCCTGTCTCGGAGCTCTACGGACAATTCCTTCGACCGCAGGGCTTGGTTTTTGCTCTGACATTCACTGTCAACTCTATGTGCCTTTTAAATTATATCCAATCACTTTGATTTACCAATGGTGGATTACGATCAAGTTGTAGAGACATTAAGCATGAGCAATGGAAACAGGATGCACCCGAGCTCAATTTTGAGTCTCATTGCAAAAGGTCTGAATACTTACTCAAAAGTTTGGACACACCTCATTCCAGGGTTTTTATGTGCACTATTTGTTTTACATTGTAGAATAATAGTGAAGACATCAACTGTGAAATAACACATATGGAATTATTAAGCAACCAAATAAATAAACCTCAAATCAAAAAATATTTTATATTTAAGATTCTTTAAAATAGCCAACCTTTGCCTTGACAGCTTTGCACACTCTGGGCATTGTTTCAAACGGCTTCACCTGGAATGCTTTTCCAATAGTCTTGAATGAGTCCCCACATATGCTGAGCACTTGACTTTTTTCCCTTTCACTCTGCAGCCCAACTCATCCCAAACCATCTCATTTGGGTTGAGCATCTGATGCAGCACTCAATCACTCTCCTCCTTGGTTATAGCCCTTACACAGCCCGGTGTGTTGTGTCGTCGTCCTGTTGACAAACAAATGATAGTCCCACTAAGCGCAAACCAGATGGGATGGCATATTGCTGCAGAATACTGTGGTAGCCATGCTGGTTAAGTGTGCCTTGAATTCTAAATAAATCACAGCCTGTGTCACCAGCAAAGCACCATCACACCACCTCCATGCTTCACGGTGGGAACCACACAGGCGGAGATCATTCGTTCACCGACTCCGCATCTCACAAAGACACAGCGGTTGGAAACAAAAATTGAACATTTAGATTCATCAGACAAAAGGACAGATTTCCACCGGTCTAATGTCCATTGCTCGTGTTCCTTGGCCCAAGCAAGTCTCTTATTGTTGTGGTTTCTTTGAAGCAATTCGACCACGAAGGCCTGATTTTAACGCAGTCTCTTCTGAACAGTTGATGTTTGAGATGTCTGTTACTTGAACTCTGAAGCATTTATTTGGGCTGCAATTTCTGAGGCTGGTAATTATAATAAACTTTTCCTCTGCAGCAGAGGTAACTCTGGGTCTTCCTTTCCTGTGGCGGTCCTCATGAGCCAGTTTCATCTTAGCACTTGATGATTTTTGCAACTGCAGTTGAAGAAATGTACAAAATTATTGGAAATTTTCACATTTACCTTCATGTCTTAATGGAATGATGAACTGTTTTTCTCTTTGCTTATTTAAGCTGTTCTTGCCATAACATAGACTTGGTCTTTTACCAAATAGGGCTATCATCTGTATACCACCCCGACCCTGTCACAACACAACTGATTGGCTCAAACGCATTAAGAAAAGTTCATTCGTGGAATTTCTTTCAACAAGGCACACCTGTTAATTGAAATGCATTCCAGTGATTACCTCATGAAGCTGTTTGAGAATGCCAAGAGTGTGGAAAGTTGTCAAGGCAAAGGTTGGCTACTTTAAAGAATCTAAAATATAGCTTTTTTCCCCTTTAGTTTTGGTTGCTTCATGATTCCATACAGTGCCTTGCGAAAGTATTCGGCCCCCTTGAATTTTGTGACCTTTTGCCACATTTCAGGCTTCAAACATAAAGATATAAAACTGTATTTTGTTTTTGTGAAGAATCAACAACAAGTGGGACACAATCATGAAGTGGAACGACATTTATTGGATATTTCAAACTTTTTTTTAACAAATCAAAAACTGACAAATTGGGCGTGCAAAATTATTCAGCCCCTTTACTTTCAGTGCAGCAAACTCTCTCCAGAAGTTCAGTGAGGATCTCTGAATGATCCAATGTTGACCTAAATGACTAATGATGATAAATACAATCCACCTGTGTGTAATCAAGTCTCCTTATAAATGCACCTGCACTGTGATAGTCTCAGGGGTCTGTTAAAAGCGCAGAGAGCATCATGAAGAACAAGGAACACAGCAGGCAGGTCTGAGGTTGACAACTCCATTGTGTCCTCCTCCCAGAGCGCTAAGAACCTTGGCGTGATCCTGGACAACAAACTGTCGTTCTCAACTAACATCAAGGCGGTGGCCCGTTCCTGTAGGTTCATGCTCTACAACATCCGCAGAGTACGACCCTGCCTCACACAGGAAGCGGCGCAGGTCCTAATCCAGGCACTTGTCATCTCCCGTCTGGATTATTGCAACTCGCTGTTGGCTGGGCTCCCTGCCTGTGCCATTAAACCCCTACAACTCATCCAGAACGCCGCAGCCCGTCTAGTGTTCAACCTTCCCAAGTTCTCTCACGTCACCCCGCTCCTCCGCTCTCTCCACTGGCTTCCAGTTGAAGCTCGCATCCGCTACAAGACCATGGTGCTTGCCTACGGAGCTGTGAGGGGAACGGCACCTCAGTACCTCCAGGCTCTGATCAGGCCCTACACCCAAATAAGGGCACTGCGTTCATCCACCTCTGGCCTGCTCGCCTCCCTACCACTGAGGAAGTACAGTTCCCGCTCAGCTCAGTCAAAACTGTTCGCTGCTCTGGCTCCCCAATGGTGGAACAAACTCCCTCACGACGCCAGGACAGCGGAGTCAATCACCACCTTCCGGAGACACTTGAAACCCCACCTCTTTAAGGAATACCTAGGATAGGATAAAGTAATCCTTCTCACCCCCCCTCCCCCCTTAAAATATTTAGATGCACTATTGTAAAGTGGTTGTTCCACTGGATGTCATAAGGTGAATGCACCAATTTGTAAGTCGCTCTGGATAAGAGCGTCTGCTAAATGACTTAAATGTAAATGTAAATGTAGATAATTTGTGAAGAAGTTTAAAGCCGGATTTGGATACAAAAAGATTTCCCAAGCTTTAAACATCCCAAGGAGCACTGTGCAAGCAATCATATTGAAATGGAAGGAGAATCAGATCACTGCAAATCTACCAAGACCTGGCCGTCCCTCTAAACTTTCAGCTCATACAAGGAGAAGACTGATCAGAGATGCAGCCAAGAGGCTGATCACTCTGGATGAACTGCAGAGATCTACAGCTGAGGTGGGAGACTCTGTCCATAGGACAACAATCAGTCGTACATTGCACAAATCTGGCCTTTATGGAAGAGTGGCAAGAAGAAAGCCATTTCTTAAAGATATCCATAAAAAGTTTAGTTTAAAGATTGCCACAAGCCACCTGGGAGACACACCAAACATGTGGAAGAAGGTGCTCTGGTCAGATGAAACCAAAATTGCACCTTTTGGCAACAATGCAAAATGTTATGTTTGGTGTAAAAGCAACACAGCTCATCACCCTGAACCCACCATCCCCACTGTCAAACATGGTGGTGGCAGCATCATGGTTTGGGCCTGCTTTTCTTCAGCAGGGACAGGGAAGATGGTTAAAATTGATGGGAAGATGGATGGAGCCAAATACAGGACCATTCTGGAAGAGAACCTGATTGAGTCTGCAAAAGACCTGAGACTGGGACGGAGATTTGTATTCCAACAAGACAATGATCCAAAACATGGTGCAAAATCTACAATGGAATGGTTCAAAAATAAACATATCCAGGTGTTAGAATGGCCAAGTCAAAGTCCAGACCTGAATCCAATCGAGAATCTGTGGAAAGAACTGAAAACTGCTGTTCACAAATGCTCTCCATCCAACCTCACTGAGCTCGAGCTGTTTTGCAAGGAGGAATGGGAGGAATGGGGAAAAAAATTCAGTCTCTCGATGTGCAAAACTGATAGATATACCCCAAGCGACTTACAGCTGTAATCGCAGCAAAAGGTGGCGCTACAAAGTATTAACTTAAGGGGGCTGAATAATTTTGCACGCCCAATTTTTCAGTTTTTGATTTGTTAAAGTTTGAAATATCCAATAAATGTCGTTCCACTTCATGATTGTGTCCCACTTGTTGATTCTTCACAAAAAAATACAGTTTTATATCTTTATGTTTGAAGCCTGAAATGTGGCAAAAGGTCGCAAAGTTCAAGGGGGCCAAATACTTTCGCAAGGCACTGTATGTGTTATTTCATAGTTTTGAATTATAATTTAATACATTTTATAGTAAGGCTGTAATTTAACAAAATGTGGAAAAAGTCAAGGGGTCTGAATACTTTCCGAATGCATTGTACATCCTTTACACAGACAGCTAGCTCAGAAGCCAGGATCTTGAGTTCCATCAGCAACAGATTTGAATTTACAATAAAATGAATGTCAAACCGAATAGCACCAACTCGTTTCAAACTATAATCGTTCCTGTATCAGAGCCCATGTATCTAGATGCGTATCAAATCATCTTGAAAGGGAAAGATGCGCATCCCAAGTACATAAACATGATAGGACGAAGTTTTACATCTTAACCTAAACTGTACCTCCAGAGGTTGTACTAGGGCTTTGTTTCCCTGGGGATTAATGTCTGATTTGATCCATGAACTGTGGATTTATTTTGCTGCATTGAGCTGGAATGTAAAAAAAAAAAAAAAAATGTGCCTGGATGAAGACTTGAATAAGTAGTGTGTCTTTCTCCTTACTGAAGGATACTCTTTCTGGGTATTTGGCGTTGGAGCTGTAGTAAATATATTCTCTGGCTTACTGTGTGCCATAAATCGTAATTTGCAAAGTGAAATGGAGGAGTTTGCCCTGCTGCCTGCCTCATACTGTATGTGACAGAAATGATAACCTCTCCGATTAGAGCTACATAGATGTGTTTGAGGCATTTACTGGCCAATCCTGGCTTTATGACAGACCTTGCTCCCTTTTATTAAAGTTGTGGACACAGGAAATGGCTTGCATAATGTGACTCAAACCTGCAAGAAAAAATACCCTCTCATTCATTGCGAGCGAGAACAAACTGCTTCCATATGCCTGATGGTTCTATCATTTTAGCTGTGCACTTTTTAGGGATGCAAGAATGCTAGAGGTCAATGTGGGGTGGAATGTCTTCATCAGCATATACTGTAGCATGACTCGAATGGTTTCTCCACACTTGGCTTTGGCTGTTGTACTGTTCAGCTCGAGATTGCTGCCTCTTGATGAGTAATGTTTTGTTGATTTTGTTGCTTAAGTGTAGCTCTGTGAATAATTGCAGGTTTAAAAAAAATGGCAAATTGCCATATACAAAGATTTATCACAAAGCTGATTTGTATTTTCTTGACTGGGCTTTACAATGTGATTTATCTGACACTTGCGTCACTTGTGCTTGCCTATTTGCACAAGCAAAAATCACCAGCAAACAGCCTTTGTCGAAAGACGCTACTGCAGCCAGCATTCTTGGCTTTAGTTGACTAAGGTTTTATTGTCAACAGTACATTTTGTACTGTACTGTTTGAGTGCTGAATGACATGTCAATAGGTCATTTAGAAGAGGGGTTATCCATTTCCAGGGCTCCAGACTAACATTTTCCCTGGGAGAAATGTTGATATATTAAGAAGTGGAATAAACTACTGAGATGGTATTCAATTAATGCATTGTTAGATTTAACATGTCCAAGCAGGAATGCATGATTCAATCTTTTCATATGTGACCTAATCCAGTGATTGTCATGAATTTTGTATTGACAATTAGGCTATTTTTGTTTTACTATCAAAATCGGGCTCCAGGCTTTTCAGATGTTTTTGTTCATTAATTTGCCTTTATCTTTGTGTGCTAATATTATATATAGGCATATTTCGATTGGTGCTAATTAACCACCAGAGGAAGTGTGAACTCAAAACACATTAGCTAGATCGCTAACTCTAAATATAACATGTACTGCTAGTAGACATGTATTAATCTAACAATTATATGTTAAAAAGGCCAGCATCCTGGAGTCGCCTCTTCACTGTTGAGACTGGTGTTTTGCGGGTACTATTTGAAGCTGCCACTTAAGGACTTTTGAGGCGTCTGTTTCTCAAACTAGACACTAATGTATTTGTCCTCTTGCTTAGTGGTGCACCGGGGCCTCCCACTCCCTTTTCTATTATGGTTAGAGCCAGTTTGTGTTGTCCTGTGAGGGGAGTAGTACACAGTGTTGTACCAGATGTTCAGTTTCTTGGCAATTTCTCGCATGGAATAGCCTTCATTTCTCAGAACAAGACTAGACTGACGAGTTTCAGCCTGTAATCAAATTCACAAATGCTGATGCTCCAGATACTCAATTAGTCTAAAGGCTGACAGTTTTATTGCTTTTAATCGGCACAACAGTTTTCAGCTGTGCTAACATAATTGCAAAAGGGTGGCGTCACTGCTATTAGCTTCAAGACATGCATACTAGAGGTCGATTTTATGATTTTTCAACGCTGATACAGATTTTATTGGAGGACCAAAAAAAGCAGATTAAAAAAAATAAATATTTTTTATATATATATTATTGTAATAATGACATTTACAACAATACTGAATGAACACTTATTTGAACTTTTAATATAATACATCAATCTATTTAGTCTCAAATAATAAAACATGTTCATTTTGGTTTAAATAATGCAAAAACAAAGTGGAGAAGAAAGTAATATGTGCCATGTAAAAAAAGCTAATGTTTAAGTTTCTTGCTGAGAACATAATGAAAGCTGGTGGTTCCTTTTTAACATGAGTCTTCAATATTCCCAGGCAATAAGTTTTTAGGTTGTAGTTATTATAGGACTGTTTCTCTCTATACCATTTGCATTTCATATACCTTTGACTATTGGATGATCTAATGGGTACTTTAGTATTGCCAGCTTAATCTCGGGAGTTGATAAGCTTGAAGTCATAAACAGTGAAATGCTTGAAGCACAGCAAAGAGCTGCTGGCTACTTTGAAGAATCTAAAATATATTTTGATTTGGTTAACACTTTTTTGGTTACTACAATGTAGAAAATAGTCAAATGAAAGAAACCCTGGAATGAGTAGGTGTCCAAACTTTTGACTGGTACTTTCTCTCTCTGTGTGTGTGTGTGTGTGTGTGCATACAAAAGTATGTGGACACCCCTTCAAATTAGTGGATTTGGCCATGTCAGCCACACCTGTTGCTGACCGGTGTGTATACATTTGATTTTTTATGAAGCACACAACCATGCATCTCCATAGACAGTAGAATGGCCTTACTCAAGAGCTCAGTAACTTTCAACGTGGCACCATCATAGAATACCAACTTTCCAACAAGTCACTTCCTCAAATTTCTGCCCTGGTTCACTGTTGTGAAGTGGAAACGTCTAGGAGCAACAACGCACACAAGCTCACAGACCGGGACCGCTGAGTGCTAAAGAGTGAATTAAATTGTCTGTCATCGGTTGCATCACTCACTACAGGGTTCCAAACTGCATCTGGAAGCAACATCAGCACAATAACTTTTAGTCAGAAGCTTCTTGAAATGGGTTGCCCAACCCTAGTGGATACCGCCCAACCCTAGTGGATACCGCCCAACCCTAGTGGATACCGCCCAACCCTAGTGGATACCGCCCAACCCTAGTGGATACCGCCCAACCCTAGTGGATACCGCCCAACCCTAGTGGATACCGCCCTACCCTAGTGGATACCGCCCTACCCTAGTGGATACCGCCCTACCCTAGTGGATACCGCCCTACCCTAGTGGATACCGCCCTACCCTAGTGTGTAAGTGATTGTGCATCACCTGGTAGATGGCTGTTCAACAGTGATGGCCTAGTAAAATAAGCTGTTTTTTAGGCTCTCAATCTTTCACTGCTGCAGTTAGCCATAGTAACGGAGAAAAGCAGTATGTTTACCTATGCCATGTGCAATTGCATTATTCTGATTGAGAGTCGATACTAAATTCCTTATTTTAACTTATTTATATATTTTGTATTTACCCTGTGCGGATATCCGAAAAAAATGTAATAACATTAACGTATTCAAATAATTAAAATGCTCATCCCTACCATCATGGTAACTTAATGAAAGTATAAGACAATAATTTGTGGAGATTTCAATGACAAAAGCATTACACTACAGCAAAAAGGTTCATGTGACAGGATCCTTCATTTACAGTCAAACCTCTGCGTTTTCAGAAAAGTATTATCGTTACCAATGCTACAGGGTCGTAATAAAAAGTGTGGACAGTTTTAAGGAACAATGTTTTTTTAAACATTGCCTATTGCAGTGTGTAGGCCCACAAGTCCTTGGCCAAGTGGATAATCCTGGTCTGAGTCACTAGTCATAAAAGCAAAGTGTTTGTGACATGCCAACTCTTTTCCTATGTTCTTTGAAAACAGCTGGTAAACATTTCCTCTACACCTTTGGATGTCCCTGGTAAAACAGTCAATAACACCCTCCAATAACACCTGTCAACACCTGAGATGCATGTTTTTGTATTAACACTACTTTTGACCAACAGGAAACATGGAATGCCAGTCTCTCAAACCATTTGTAAAAAAATATCCTGTTTGTACGTCTGCAGAGTGGAGCTTGATCTGATAACACACTACTGTACGCAGCATAATGTTGATTTAATGTAGGCTATAATGTCACCCCTGTGTAACTAGAGGACACATCAAAAAGCTAGTTCTTATCTCCCATCCTGCAAACAACTTTCACCTTAAATAAAAAAAGTAAAGGGTGAGGCGGCTCTATCTTGGGACAATTTGTTTAAGCCGTTGCTTGTTGCCTACACAAACTGTTTAACTGAGGTGTGTGGGGGGGTAGTGGTCAGTATAATACATCCTTTGTCTGGGGTGGGGTATTCCCCTCCATTTGTCCATACTTTCCCCCCTGTGATTTCGATCAGGACCAATTTCATTCTCCACAACTGGGTCTGAGAACAGTGCATGCATTCCAACACCCTCAATCACACAGGCTGGGCGGGCATTCATCCGTCTACCCAAGAGGCAGGTAACTTTCAGAAGGAAGGATACCTTAAGCAAATTGTAAACACTCAGAATAGACTTACAATACAATTCTCCCTTGTCATATAATTGCTAAATTTACTATCAACATAAAAATATATATTTTAAAAAATCAGGATTGTATTTGTGATTATTTTTTTGCGACGCGAATATTGGGTCACGACTGAGACAACCTGGTTCAATTTGGGTACTGAGGCAAGTTGAGAAGCACTGATGTAGACCATAGGCTAGGCCCATGATGTTGTGCAACATGGAAGGATAAATGTGATCCTACCACACCAGCTTTGGAGATCTGCCAAAGGGTGGGTGGGGGGGTGCTGAGTATGAGAGAGTGGATGTATGAATGTTTGTTTGTCTTTTATTATACCGGCCAGTGTCATATTCCATATTTCATCAATTAGGGCCGTCCCCGACAACAACAAAAATCTTGGTCGACCAAAAGTCTTTCAAAAAGTTATTTCAGTTGGTCTAAAATATAAAAAAAGGTATATTTTTCCATATACAGTTTTAATAAAATCAACGATATGCATTGAGCTTGTCTGACACTTAAAGCTTACAGTTTAATGAAAAAAAGACAAATGCCTCAAGAGTGCGTCAGAGATCGAGATAACCAGAAGACATTAAAACAATGTAACCTGACCCAACTATTAGTCTCCCGCTCCTGCAGACTCTGCCATTACTCTCCTGAAGTTGCCGGTAATAAGCTACACGAGGAGTCATCAACCATTCTCATGTGGAATGCCATTGTATTTGACCATTTCTACTGATCTGCGTGCCAGTTTTCATAAGCATATTTTCATGAAACAGTTTAATTCAATTTATAGTAACGTCTTCATATCTCAACTATTGTCATGCGGTTAATCAAAATGCTATCCAAATCTAAAAGAAAATCTAAACCTAAAAAAAGTAACTTTGATTGCCATGGCCAACTACGTAAAATAAAACAGCCTACCTAAAGCCAACAAATAAAAACATTGTAGCCTGCAGGTAGAAAATATCCTGCTAAAAATAAATATCATTATGAATCACATTGGCTACATATGGCCTGTCTGCAACAAACTTGAAACATTGTTTCAACTATTAGCTTGAGCTAGCAAACTTGCAACATTGCATAAAACATTCTGGGCTCTCAGTTTCCAGCGCCAGTGAGCTCTGGACAGACACGGCTGTAGGCTATTTGCGAAAGAGATAAGAAGCAGTGCTCGACTTGCGCAGGAGCTCACCTGAGCGGAGTACCGGCACCTCAAATGTTCTACTGCTTGATCTCCTGTTCCTCTTACAGAATATTAGCTCAAAAGTATTGTGGAGCTCCTGCACCTAAATATCAACAGTATCGGCATACAAAATGAGTACCGGAACCTCTCTGTCCAAGTCAAGCACTGATAAGAAGTAGTAATCGGGTACACCTATTTTATGACCTTTCCACTGGATCAGAGCATGACATTTTTCCCTTTCACATTGGTTATCGAAAGGGATAGAGCTGGAAAGATTTTTAAAAATACATTGAGGAACTATTGTTATTCTCAATGGATGTAAAAACAGACTGTTTGCTTGCTGTTTGAGGTGAAGAAAACATTACTTTGAAAAGCTCCATGGGTCATTTAGTGGTGGTGCGTTAAGCCAATCAGATCCCCAAATGGGTACATTTATATGCCTACATTTGTGTGCAGCCTATAGGCCTAAATCTGTGTGTGCATCCTTACTCAACATTGACGGGAGCACTCCAAACAATTACTAAATTGACAAAACTAAATGGAATGAAATAAACCAAAACTTCTCTCACAAGTGTAGCATTGGTTGCGCACTCTGCTAACAACGTGTCCAAATCAACAATGATAACGGGAAGACTGGAATAACATTGACTGCATGAAGAGAAAGTAATAAACATTGTAAATGAGAAATTAACTAGTGATGCACCAACATGACATTTTTGGCCCATACCGATATTTTCCTTGTTTGCAGCCTTTTAATGTGTTTGAGCCAATTCGTTGTGTTGTGACAGGGTCGGGGTGGTATACAGATTTTTTGCTAAAAGACCCAAGTCCATATTATGGCAAGAACAGCTTAAATAAGCAAAGAGAAACAACAGTTCATTACATTAACACATTCTAAGAATTTTGTAAGTTTCTTCAAGTGCAGTCGCAAAATCATCAAGCGCCACAGGAAAGGAAGACCCAGAGTTTACCAGCCTCCAGAAATTGCAGCCCAAATAAATGCTTCAGAGTTCAAGTAACAGACACATCTCAACATCAGCTGTTCAGAGGAGACTGAATCAGGCCTTCATGGTCGAATTGCTGTAAAAAAACACTTCTAAAGGACACCAATAAGATGTAGACACTTGCTTGGGCCAAGAAACACAAGCATGGACATTAGACCGGTGGAAATCTGTCCTTTTGGTCTGATGAATCCAAATAGTCTATGTTTGTTTCTAACCGCTGTATCTTTGTGATGCAGAGTAGGGAAACGGATGACCTCCGCATGTGTGGTTCCCACCGTGAAGCATGGAGGAGGTGTGTTTGTGTGGGGGGGCTTTGCTGGTAATACTATCTGTGACTTATTTAGAATTCAAGGCACACTTAACCAGCATGGCTAGCACGGAATTCTGCAGCAATACACCATCCCATCTGGTTTTCGCTTAGTTCCACTATCATCTGTTTTTCAACAGGACAATGACCCACACACCTCCCAGGCTGTGTAAGGGTTATTTGACCAAGAAGGAGAGTGATGGAGTGCTGCATCAAATGTCCTGGCCTCCACAATCACTCGACCTCAACCCAATTGAGATGGTTTGGGACTGCAGAGTGAAGGAAGGAAAAGCAGCCAACAAGTGCTCAGCATAAGTCCCTCAAGACTGTTGGAAAAACATTCCAGGTGAAGATGGTTGAGTGAATGCCAAGAGTGTGCGACGCTGTCATCAAGGCAAAGGGTAGTTACTTTGAAGAATCTAAAATATATTTTGATTTAAAGATAAACTTTTTGTAACTCCAACCACCGTGTCTGATTTCAAAAAGGCTTTCAATGGAAAAACAGCCTTTCAAAATAATAGTACTTCCTGGTTGGATTTTCCTCAGGTTTTCGCCTGCCATATCAGTTCTGTTATACTCAGACATTATTTTAACAGTTTTGGAAACTTTAGTGTTTTCTATCCAAATCTTCTAATTATATGCATATCCTGTCTTCTGGGACTGAGTAGCAGGCAGTTTAATTTGGGCATGCTTTTCATCCAAATTTCCTAATGCTGCCCCCTACCCCAGTGAAGTTAAACCTTTTACAACCGGGAAATGTTAGAGCGATTTTGGGTATATTGCATCATTAACTTATATTGTGGTTATAAGTAGTGACGTAGCACTGCGACAAGCCCCCCGGTATTAAATCATACCATCAGTATTTTGAAATAAACCGTTTATACCGGGGTATCGCCTCGTTTCAGGAAACGAGGCTTATGTTGTGTGTCACTACTTCAGGAGCGTCTTTTGAATGGTATTCCGGTTTTACTTTACCTTTAACGGTATTTGAATGTTAGATTTGTTAAATGTGCTACATCCATTTTTAAAGTTTACTTCGCTACTCGAGTCATCTCTCTCCGCTCTCTCGATGCCGCTTTCCACACAGACCTAGCCCCGCGCGGTTTGTTGTTCCTGGACCTACGAGACACTTGCGTTCAGTCTGCATGGTCAATGCAGTACATGCAACAATGTTGATGACAACCATGCTATTTTCATTTGCTTCTTAATATAATTCCACTAGCGTTCTGTAATTACACTATTAGTTTGTTTCTTACATCTGCAAACAGCTAGTTTGTCATTTAGCAGGTTTGTCATTTAGCAGGTTGCCATAGAAATAGAATGAATAGATGATGGCATGAGTTTCTGTGGTTGCCATGGCGCCATCAGGTAGCCTAGGCAGAGGTTCTGTACATTTTGTAAATTATTATTATTTTATGTATTTAAAAAAAAAATGAATATAGCTAATTAATATGATCAGAATCCACCACAGTTTGAAGACTGAAGCTGGTGACTCATTCGTTTGGCTAGCTAGCTAATGTTAGCTGTCAATTGTTTTGATTTGAATGCCAAGCAAGACGGCATAGCCGAGGTGTGGAGTGATGAGGATAGTAGGGAGGACTAAGTTACGAGGCTACTTTTGAATTATTATTGACATGTGGTATGCTTTCGGGTGCCACGTGACTCCTGTAGCTTCATCCAAGTGGGTGCTTCATTTTGGTAATTGTGAAGGAGTCGCTAGCTAGCTACACCTAATCTGGAGTCCATGAACTGCAGTGGCTGAGGTCAAACTTCATCCTAGTCCTGCTATGGCGAAGCCACACAGACGGCAGGGACGCAAGACGCTTTGATGACACAGACCAGCTTTGCTTACTCTCACCCTTTATGACCCCCTTCCTCCGATGACCCCTCAAGCCATTAACTTTTCTGACCCTCTCATGACCACCTTCCTCCGATGACCCCTCAAGCCATTAACTTTCCTGACCCTCTCATGACCACCCTTCTCATGAATGATGTTGTTCTAAATTAGTATATATTTTTTTGCTTTAAAGTGCTTCCATTTTTACATCAATGAATGGTGCTATAAAAGTTGAATAAATTCTTATTATTATTAATGGGTGGACTGGCTGCCATTGTGAGTGTACCCGCAGGCGCAAATCAGGAAGATAAAGAAGTGTACCCATCAATATGTGCTGTGATTTGTTGATTCAACTGACATTACAAAAAATAAATTCCATTGCTAGAGCAACGTCATTTGAATAAACATTCTACATTACAATGAAAATGATTGTATGCAGTTAAATTGTCAGGGTTCCAAGCCTGTTCTATTCATACGTGCTTATACGGTAATTGTGCCAGCCCTAATTCTTGCTACAGTTCTGGAAGCTTGTGCAAGGCCTTAGTGTTATGAATATCTTAACCTAATATTATTTCAATCATATTTTTAAAGGTATTTGTAATGTGCTCTGTCAGAGTAAGTCCGTAGCTTTCATTCAGTTTCTGCTTTTGACCAATAGAGGTGAGGTACTCCGGTTGTGGTGGTTGTAGAATTGACAATGTCAGATGTGGACATGTCTCTTATGTTATTGAACACCAGGGATTTGTTACCTCTATTGATTGGCTGATGCACTTTGGGCAGCTTCCCTTTTGGTTTTGTGCTTTGTGATGAGGCATCCTGACCCACAATGGAGGAGTTCCTTCCTTCCTTTCTTCGTCAGAGTGGAGAGTGCAGGAGGGGTGTTAGCCAAAGCTTGTCCAGGGAAACTCCACTGAATACACTGCTTCAGAGCAGCTATCCAGATGGGGATTCTGTTTTCCACAAATATTAACATTCCATTCAAGTACTTATGAAAGTCAAGTAATCAGTTAGGAAAAGCATTTGCATATTGTATGATGGAAGAGTAGGTTGCTGATTGTCAGTGTGGTACTGTAGGAAGGATTGCAAAAGAAGCCATGGCAATTCCTAATCAGTAATTGCCTAGTCTCTTGATCAGATATCTGTCAATGTTCAGATCATAGCTATAGACTAGTTGTAATGGAGGCCAGAGGATTGAACTCAATGAAACCTTTCCATTCATATGCCTTGCTCTTTTAGGAAAATTAAACCAAAACAAAACCACTTATTTAGGAAAATGTTATGGCCATCATTCGTCATCCATAAAGGACAAGTTAACAAATGGTGTGCTAGGTACGTCACTGGTTGTATGGTTAACCTTCCACGGCTCTTAATTCATTTGACCCATATTATTTTGATGGTTGATGTGCATTTTGGTCCATCTTTTCCTGTGATGCTCCTGATGCCTTTCCTTCCAAATATTTTCTTAGTTCTGCTGCTGCTTTCAGACACTGGAATGCTTCCTGGAATTGGATCTCTGACATCATTCACTTGATCATCTTTGATACCCTTTCCTATGCAAACCATGGCATAGTCCTTTGCAAATCTTCTCTTTGGAACATCCAGTCCAGTGTGTTTAGTTTTAGGATGGGGGTGGTGGAAAGCTTTTGGACAGGTTGTTGGAGTGATTAGGGGCTTTACGTAATAACTCTTGTTGAAAAAATAGCATTCAGCACTAACTGGGTTTCATTACGTGAAGCAGTGGTGGGGGATTTTAATAAAACCCTTCTTGTGGAACAGAGGAAAACAGAGTTGGCAGCACCTGCCAACCTGTCTCCGACCAATCGGCACACCTGTCCACACACTGAGCCAGATGTAGGTTAGGAAATTGACGTGGAGATGACGACAGCTGGCGGCTAGCCGCCGGCCTAGGGCCTGCCCAGGCCTCCTAGAGCTGATTTATTGAGCAGCTCTGTTAGAAGACCAAGGCCAGGAAGATGGATTAACCTTTTTCCAGTAGAAGAACCACCTGCGCTAATCAAGAATATATCAAGAAAGACCAACGACCATCCTATGGTTGTTTTGGAAACCGAATCAGTCAATGATTTATAATGTCTAGAGCATTATGTCTTTGGCCTCTTTTTAAAAAATATATTGAAAAAATATTTATTTAAATGTTTTCGTCTCTTAGGTTTTTCATTTGAGCTTGTTTTCATTTAAGCTGTTGTGTTGCAAGTGTATGCAAATATTTGCTCATCTTACTCTCAGCACACTTTTTGTGTCTTGTCCCAAATTTGCTCAACACTCACATCTTTCGTGTATTTTACCACAGGCCAAAATTGTAAAAATGGCATGAGTTAGCTGTGGAATGCACGAAGCAGTAACCTCCAGCTCTGATAGTCTGTGTTGCACTAACAGTGTGTAGAAAACTCTCAGCAGACCCAGTGATATAACCGCTATCTTATGCTGGTCATTACAATACTGTGAAAATACCATGGCCAACTCATTAACACTGTGAGTCTATGAAAAACAGGTTTTTAGGACACACGGGAGACCTATGTGGAGGATTCGGGGAAACATTGTTTAATGGTTTGGTTTACAATTTGGTTTTGGGGGTTTGACATTTGTTTTGTTTTACAAGATTTTCGAATGTAATACACTACCAGTCAAAATCTTTAGAACACCTACTCATTGAAGGGTTTTTCTTTTATTCTTACTATTTTCTAATATTAGTGAACACATCAAAATGACGAATAACACATTTGGAATCTAAATATTTGAAGTTCTTCAAATGGCCAGCCTTTGCCTTAATGACAGATTTGCACAAGCTTGGCATTCTCTCAACCAGCTTCATGAGGTAGTCACCTGGAATGCCTTTCAATTAACAGATGTGCCTTGTAAAAAGTTAATTTGTGGAATTTCTTTCTTCTTAATGTACCAATCAGTTGTGTTGTGACAATGTAGGGGTGGTATGCAGAAGATGGCCCTATTCCATATTATGGCAAGAACAACTCCAAATAAGTGAAATGAGACGATACTCCAAGACATGGTAGTCAATGCGGAACATTTCAAGAACTTTGAAAGTTTCTTCAAGTGCAGTCACAAAAACCATCAAGCTCTATGGTGAAACTGACTCATGAGGACCGCCACGGGAATGGAAGACCCAGAGTTACCTCTGCTTCAGAGGATAAGTTCATTAGTTACTAGCCTCAGAAATTGCAGCCCAAAATAAATTCTTCAGAGTTCAAGTAACCGACACACCTCGACATCAACTGTTCAGAGGAGACTGTGAATCAGGCCTTTGTGGGCGAATTGCTGCAAAGAAACCACTACTAAAGGACATCAATAAGAGACTTGCTTGGGCCAAGAAACACGAGCAATGGGTTTTAGCCCGGTGGAAATCTGTCCTTTTTGGTAGTCCAAATGTTAGATTTTTGGTTCCAACCGCCGTATCTTTGAGATGCAGAGTAGGTGAACGGATAATCTCCGCATGTGTGGTTCCCACCGTGAAGCATGTAGGAAGAGGTGTGATAGTGTGGGCGTGCTTTGCTTGTGACACTGTCTGATTTCATTTAGAATTCAAGGCACACTTAACCAGCATGGCTACCACAGAATTATGCAGCCATTTTTGTCAATATAATCATTTAAAAAAAAAGAACCCCTGAGAAATGAATATTTTTCTAAGACACACTAGGCATAGGCCTAAATCAGTATTATTAATTGCTACTGTTAACTCAGGCCCCTGTTCAGTCAACACTTTCAGTGCCAAAATAATGTTTGACTAAGCCTGTCTGTCATTTTTTTGCAACCCTTGTTAAACATGGAGTAAATCCCATGTAGACTAGTGATTGGGCACATGGTGTTACTAAACAGACCAAGTCTGCTTAGTCTTCTCCAGAAAGTGATCAATATTATTCAGCACTTCTATAAACCAAATGTTATTCACTTGTTTATTTTTTGTCATGACCTCCAAGCAGGTTAACAGTGTGGAAAATCTACCAGTTGTTTGGAATTCCTCTGTTTGTTATTACAAGAGGATCCTGAAATTAGCATGTTTCTGTTCCAGGCTGACCTTGCTTGTATTAACCACAGCTGTCCGGCTGCTTTATTGTTATCTAAGGGGTAATATCTGATGGTCTGGACTACTTTTAATTGTTTACAGAGTGCAGCCTCACCAAATGTCAGGGATTCTGTAATTTGTCATCCATGAGTGGAAAGTAGAGCTTGGACCGCTGAAAGATTCTAAGCATGTGATCTCAATCAGGGAATGGGCACATACTGCAGACACTTGATGCGATGTCATGGTCAGGACAGGGCACGGGCTCCTCGGGGCCCTACTCAGCCCTCCACACAGGCCCAGAACCCTCATGAAGATTAACGGCTCCCCTCTGTCTCCAAATCCCTGACAGAGGTCAAGGTGTTAAGGGGCAGCTGACTGCTGGCTTGAGCCGCTGAGGGCAGCAGGGCAGCAGCCAAATGATACTGGTGATTAGGTGTAGCAGTCCCTCCTATTGGATTCCTACTCTCTCCCCTCTACATGACCTGCCTGACTCGTGGACCACTGCTCCACCATGATAAAACAGAGGATGGTACTTAACGTGTGTGTTTTAGACAGTAGTTCAGGCCTGGTCTTCATGGTACTTTACATACTGTGAGAGGAAATGCTAGGCTGTCATTTATTTTTGTTGTAATACAAGGTCTAGTGCCTGTTTTTTTTACTGCTGGTTACAATTTCAATTACCAACATGGCTGTTAGCATGTTCTGTGAGCCAGTGGTTTCCTGAAATCTCTGCTGTTCCAGTTTAGATCGGGGGAGAGCACTCGGCATTGCCACTCTCCACTTGGCTGACATGTTTACAGGAAGCAGAATCAACGTCAATATGGGGATAAAAAGTGTTTTGTGGAAAGAGATCGGTCTATTTTTAAGGCAGCAGTGCCATGATGTACAGTAGACTCTCTTGTCAGCAAATTCTTTACTGTCACTCTTACACATCAACCATGCCTTGCAAAAGTATTCATCCCCCTTGTCATTTTTCCTATTTTGTATTTTGTTGCATTACAATCTGTAATTTAAATGGATTTCTATTTGGATTTAATGTAATGGACATGCACAAAATAGTCCAAATTGGTGAAGTGAAATGAAAAAACAAGTTGTTTTCAAAGAATTATACAAAATAAAAACCGGAAAAGTGGTGCGTGCCTATGTATTCATCCCCTTTGCTATGAGGCCGCTAAATAAGATCTGGTGCAAAGAATTGCCTTCAGAAGTCTTATTATTATTAGATTGCACACAGGTGGACTTCATTTAGGTGTCACATGATCAGTGTGTGTATATACACTGCTCAAAAAAATAAAGGGAACACTTACATTGTGTTGTTTAACTCCAAGTCAATCACACTTCTGTGAAATCAAAATGTCCACTTAGGAAGCAACACTGATTGACAATAAATTTCACATGCTGTTGTGCAAATGGAGTAGACAACAGGTGGAAATTATAGGCAATTAGCAAGACACCCCCAATAAAGGAGTGGTTCTGCAGGTGGTGACCACTACTCAGTTCCTATGCTTCCTGGCTGACGTTTTGGTCACTTTTGAATGCTGGCGGTGCTTTCGCTCTAGTGGTAGCATGAGACTGAGTCTACAACCCACACAAGTGGCTCAGGTAGTGCAGCTCATCCAAGGTGGCACATCAATGCGAGCTGTGGCAAGAAGGTTTGATGCGTCTGTCAGCGTAGTGTCCAGAGCATGGAGGCGCTACTAGGAGACAGGCCAGTACATCAGGAGACGTGGAGGAGGCCGTAGGAGGGCAACAACCCAGCAGCAGGACTGCTACCTCCGCCTTTGTGCAAGGAGGAGCAGGAGGAGCACTGCCAGAGCCCTGCAAAATTACCTCCAGCAGGCCACAAATGTGCATGTGTCTGCTCAAATGGTCAGAAACAGACTCCATGAGGGTGGTTTGAGGGCCCGACGTCCACAGGTGGGGGTTGTGCTTACAGCCCAACACCGTGCAAGACTTCTGGCATTTGCCAGAGAACACCAAGATTGGCAAATTCGCCACTGGCGCCCTGTGCTCTTCACAGATGAAAGCAGGTTCACACTGAGCACGTGACAGAGTCTGGAGACGCCGTGGAGAACGTTCTGCTGCCTGCAACATCCTCCAGCATGACCGGTTTGGCGGTGGGTCAGTCATGGTGTGGGATGGGATTTCTTTGGGGGGCCGCACAGCCCTCCATGTGCTCGCCAGAGGTAGCCTGACTGCCATTAGGTACCGAGATGAGATCCTCAGACCCCTTGTGAGACCATATACTGGTGCTGTTGGCCCTGGGTTCCTCCTAATGCAAGACAATGCTAGACCTCATGTGGCTGGAGTGTGTCAGCAGTTCCTGCAAGAGGAAGGCATTCATGCTATGGACTAGCCCGCCCGTTCCCCAGACCTGACTCCAATTGAGCACATCTGGGACATCATGTCTCACTCCATCCACCAACGCCACATTGCACCACAGACTGTCCAGGAGTTGGCGGATGCTTTAGTCCAGGTCTGGTAGGAGATCCCTCAGGAGACCATCCGCCACCTCATCAGGAGCATGCCCAGGCGTTGTAGGGAGGTCATACAGGCACGGAGGCCACACACACTACTGAGCCTCACTTTGACTTGTTTTAAGGACATTACATCAAAGTTGGATCAGCCTGCAGTGTGGATTTCCACTTTAATTTTGAGTGACTCCAAATCCAGACCTCCATGGGTTAATACATTTGATTTCCATTGATCATTTGTGTGATTTTGTTGTCAGCACATTCAACTATGTAAAGAAAAGTATTTAATAAGAATATTTCATTCATTCAGATCTAGGATGTGTTATTTTAGTGTTCCCTTTTTTTTTGAGCAGTAATCTGTATGTATGTAAATATGTAAAGAAAAGTATTTAATAATATAGGGGCAACACCATGAAGACCAAGGAGCTCTCCAAACAGGTCAGGTACAAAGTTGTGGAGAAGTACAGATCAGGGTTGGGTTATAGATTTTTGTTTTAACTTTGAACATCACACAGAGCACCATTTTAAATACCATAATTAAAAAATGGAAAGAATGTCACCACAACAAACCTGCCAAGACAGTGCCGCCCACCAAAACTCACGGAACAGGCAAGGAGAGAATCAATCAGAGAGGCAACGGAGACAAAAGAGAACCCTGAAGGTGCTGCAAAGCTCCACAGCGGAGATTGGAGTATCTGTCCATAGGACCAGGGTCACGCCAAGGTTCTTTGCACTCTGGGAGGGCGACTGTGTGAAGTTGTCAACTGTGATGAAGTGGTCTTTGAGCAGGCATGCCTGGTGGAAGAACAGTTCTGTCTTGAGGTGGTGGGCCATGAGTGTGCACAGCCCTGAGAGGGTGGAGAGGAGGATCTTATGGTTCATGGTGTCTAAAGTAGAGGTCGACCGATTATGATTTTTCAACGCCGATACCGATTATTGGAGGACCATAAAAGCCGATGCCGATTTTAATCTGCCGTTTTTAAATGTATTTATTTGTAATAATGACAATTACAACAATACTGAATGAACACTTATTTTAACTTAATAGAATACATCAAAATCAATTTAGCCTCAAGTAAATAATGAAACATGTTCAATTTGGTTTAAATAATGCAAAACCAAAGTGTTGAAGAAAGTAAAAGTGCAATATGTTCCATGTAAAATATATACCATGTAAGACGGCTATCGTTTCAGTTCCTTGCTCAGAACATGAGAACATATGAAAGCTGGTGGTTCCTTTATCAGGAGTCATCAATATTCCCAGGTAAGAAGTTTTAGGTTGTAGTTATAGGACTATTTCCCTCTACCATTTGTATTTCATTAACCTCATAGTCCGCCCCATCCCGCATGCGGTCGCATTACTACAGCCTCAAGCTCATTACCATAACGCAACGTTAGCAATTTCTAAAAATCGCAAATGAAATGAAATAAATATGCCTGCTCTCAAGCTTATCCTTTTCTTAACAATCCTGTCGTCTCAGATTTTCAAAATATGCTTTAGAACCAGAGAAAATCAATAATTTGTGTAAGAGTGGTGATGGCTAGCTTAGCATTTAGCATTAGTATTTAGCACGCAACATATTCACAAAAACCAGCAAAGGGATCAAATAAAATAATTTACCTTTGAAGAACTTCAGATGTTTCAATGAGGAGACTCTCAGTTACATAGCAGATGTCCAGTTTTTCCTGAAAGATTCTTGTGTAGGACACATCGTTCCGTTTTGTTACTATGCATTTGGCTACCGAAACTAACCGAAAATTCAGTCACCTACACGTCGAACTTTTTTCCGAATTAACTCTATAATATCGACTGAAACATGGAAAACGTTGTTTGAATCAATCCTCAAGGTGTTTTGTCATATCTCTTCATTGAAATGCCGTTCCTGGAAGCCTGCATTGTTCTCAGATTCGGATGGAAAAATACTGGTAGGTGACTTTTGCGCACCAATTTCCACTCAGACACCGTGCGGGACACTTGGCAATTGTAGTCTCTTATGGTCAATCTTCCAATGATATGCCTACAAATACGTCACAATGCTGCAGACACCTTGGGGAAACGCTAGAAAGTGTCCGTTCATTCCTGTCGCATTCACAGCCATATAAGCCGATCATGGAAAACGTACCTTCAGAAATCCTGTTGATTTCCTGGTCGCTCAAACATCTTGGTTTTGCCTGAAGCTTTTGTTATAAGGCACTCAGTGAAAATCTTTGCAGTTCTGGAAACGTCAGTGTCTTCTTTCCAAAGCAATCAATACCAAGCATAGTCGAGCATCTTTTCGTGACAAAATATTGCGCTTAAAACGGGCACATGTTTTTATCCAAAAATGAAATACTGCCCCTATAGGACTAACAGGTTAACCTTTGAATATTGGATGTTCTTATAGGCACTTTAGTATTGCCAGTGTAACAGTATAGCTTCTGTCCCTCTCCTTGCTCCTACCTGGGCTCGAACCATCAACACAACGACAAATAGCGTGCTAACTAGCTAGCCATTTCACTTCGGTTACACCAGCCTCATCTCGGGTGTTGATAGACTTGAAGTCATAAACAGCGCAATGCTTGACGCACAACGAAGAGCTGCTGGCAAAACGCACGAAAGTGCTGTTTGAATGAATGTTTACGCGCCTGCTTCTGCCTACCACCGCTCAGTCATACTTGTATGCTCAGTCAGATTATATGCAACGCAAGACACGCTAGATAATATCTAGTAATATCATCAACCATGTGTAGTTATCTTATAAAAAAACAATCACTAGTTAAGTTTAATGCTAGCTAGCAACTTACCTTGGCTTACTGCATTCGCATAACAGGCAGCCTCCTTGTGGAGTGTAACGATAGGTTTCTTCTCAACAGAGATGGAAGGAAAACTGTGTGCTAAATGTATGTTTGACAGAGCTTAAACTAAATGTAAATTAAGTCACTGTGTCAAACGGCACATTGGAAAGGAAAGCATTTGTAGATGGTCTTGGAATCTTTTAAATTTCTTAGATTATTTTTCAATTTCTTAGCTTTCCAGATTGTTCTTTCAAATCCTCTTCAATCGCCACCTTAAATAGGTTGCAGTTTGTTGTGACTGACTCATTACATTTTGTTGACACGTAATTACATCACATTTTTCAAAATTCCCCAAAACAATTGTAAGTCTGCCATTATGTGACGGTGACCCTGTGTTCTTTTTCATGATAAATTGGCTCTTAAAATAGACCAGACAACACTTTGAATCTATGCAGTCCATGCTGTGGCATTGTCGGCTCAACCATGCATTGAATACCGAACTGAGAATAAAGAGATGACAGTGTTCAGCAGATCAACCATGTACTGCATATCTCTCTGCCACCACATTCTATTGATATGACCTTGTTTGCAGATATTTCCCTGGGCTGTCTAATAGGTGACCTACCTGACAGATGCTGGGGTTGAGGAGGGTTCTCTCCCTTTTTCCTTCTTTCGTTCCTCATCCTCCTCTCCTTGAATCATGCTGTCAGAGTGGATCACTCCCAAATGGATGGCCTTCCCACTTTTTTAATTTGCTGTGTTAGCTGTCCGGGTTCAGTTTCTCGCACTTAATCTTTGGCCACTTTCTCGGTGAAACATCTTGATTTAATCCAACCCTGTAATTTATTTATTGGCCGTGACCGATTCCAGATCTGTTGATGCATTTCACCTTCATTCTTTTAACCTTTATGCGTGTTTGTTTCTCATGTCGATGGCAGTGTCACATTTTAATTCAATTTCACTGTCAGTCAACTCATTTACACTCCCTGCACATTTGGTTCTGGATGCTTTCAAGTTTATTTTTGTTCAATGGCGACTTGGCTACATTAGGGCTTTGGCTCCATGCCTACTGATTTGGAAATAGGCCTATTTATTTATTGCGGCGTCTGCTAGTGCAGATGCAAATAATAGGCTAAGTTTGTAAACAGATCTGTTTTGTCTTCCCCTTCGTGTGGGTTGGCAATTGGCTTGTAGGATTGCTTCACCATTTATATTTTGAAGTTATACTGTGGGATTTTCGCAATCAAGCCCTTTATCTACTCACCCAGAGTCCTATACCAACTCGTGGATACCATTTTTGTGTCTACGTGCATGCTAGCAGATACCCATAGACTTCCAGTCATTGCGCTAACACTAGTTAGCATTGGCTCGCAAAACTACCTCTAACTTCCTTCATACTGGACACAGAGACATATTAAAATGGTACCCATGAGTTCATCTGACTCTGAGGACGTAGATAAAGGGCATTATTGCCAAAATCCAGAAGTATCTCTTTAACATGGCAATCTTGGGTTATTTGTTAGCACTCAGGAGCAACACAATCCCTCATACATTACCACTGGAGAAGCACAGGATGAATGTTCTGCCGTTATGACCCTGTAGTGCTACTCCTTAGTGCTTTCCTCTTGTGGTTGAAGTGTTCCTACAGAATGAAGAGAAAGATGGAAAATGTAAGGAGAATCATCACTGTGGACCTGAAAGAATGCACCAAACCGATTTGTGCCAATTAGGAAGTCTGGAAATGTGATCTTACATCAAAATCATTTGTGCGTCCTTGAATGCCCCCTTCACCTCTACTGTTTGGAGAAATAGTTTTATTTGGGCCATTCACAACCAGTATGTCCTTTTAACAATGTGAAAAGCTGACCTTTTTATTATGTAAAGCGTCCATTCCACAGAACATTTATCTTGACCCATGCATCATTCACCGTACACAGTGCATCTGTCTGGTAACTAGAGGAGCTTATCTCTTCCCTCTTCCTGTTGGTGGTATAGGCCCTAGAGCTCTGTTATGAATTCCAGAATATTGTAGATATTATTCAGGCTACTTCTCAGGTGGAAAACACTTTGACATCAGATCAGATCCTTGGCATGCCAGGTTTCCCTGCCATTGATTGCTGTTTCATTTCCAGGTGCAGGAGAAGGATGTGGGAAGATAATCCAGCGCTTCCCCAAAAAGGACTGGGAGGGCACAGTGTTTCCCCAGGGGGTGGAGATGGTGAGTACATAACATGTAACTGAAACTGACTTATTCATGCACCCTGTGTGATAGCTGTGGTAGTGAGTTGCTTGCTTCCCCACATTAACCTCCCTACCTCAGTCTGCATGTTTGATGGGTGTGGGTTTAATACTGCAAGCAAAGATTGAAGATAGCTCTGGTTTCTCGTCTCAGAACTTGAGTTGACCTAATGGACACATGGGGCACTGCCTGACAGAACAAAAATTGAGATATTTGCATAATTTCCTGTTGTGACTGTGAGCACCATTTTAGTGGTTATTTTGTCTGCAAATGGAAAATGTGCTTGTTAAGCTACGGTGCTCCAACCAATCATGATGTTTGAGCGCTCTGTTCACTCAGGGAGCCCTCTCTAGTAGCTCTTCTGGAACTTTCTGGAGATTAATGTGTCATTTGTACAGGTTGTGCAGTGTTCCCCTGGTTAGTCTTCTCACAGTGCCAACTTCCTGACTTGCCGGAACAGTCTTGACCAATTTAAATTTTTTAAATCCAGTGAAGTGCACTGTGAAATTATCTGTTGCCATATCATACTGACAAGAACCCCAGGAGTGGAGCAGCAGTTGAGGCATCTTCTTATGTTCCCAGGACGCATGTTCTTCTGGAGGGTGCAGAGCAAATATTGGCATTTCCTATATCAACAAATGCATAATGATTGTTTATTCAAGAGTTTGTTTCAACCCTTTCAACCCTTTCCGCCAACCCACTAATTGGGACATTCTTACCCACCTCCCAGAATCCTCAGCTATGTCCAGCCTGTTATCGCTCTCTCTGCTGGGTGTCCCAATCTTCCTTTTTTTGGTTGCATTAGGGAGTTGCATCCTTCTCTCTCCCTTTGGTCACTCTCATTATCTTTCTCCAGCCCCCTCTCCTCCGAGGGCGACTTAGGGGGGTCCTTGACTTGAGACATGGGGCCTGTTACCATCATGCACAAATCATTGCACTCATTGTAAGCAAATATTTGCTTATCTGGGTCTGGAGAGATCTGGAAATCAATATCCAGGGCAGCAGTAGCAGTAAACTCACTGGCCCAGGCAGCCTCCCACAGTTCAACAGTGTTCTTTCTCCTGACAGCGCATGGCCAATGGGGCCTGCCCGCGTGTTTGTTTATTTGTTTGTTTACTTGGACATACTAAATGATTTAAATTAGGATGCTTTTGGCCCACAGTCAACAGCGAGGAGAGCGAGGCGCCTCTTGAATGCCGCTGTCCCGCGAAGACCCTAATTACCCAATAATTTTGACAGATTCCAGGAACTAGTTAAGCATTTAGTTAGAACAAGCAAAATCAGCACAATTTCTTAAAGATGCGATCGCTGCATCATTTTGAACATTTGTTTATGTTCACATATGCACTTCTCCCCTCATGGAGGCTAAATTACTCTGCCCTTTTAATGCCAAGTGGATACACATGGACATTTCTTCTTCCTCTGTTATACAGTATGTTCTAGTTCTGTCAATTTTCATTTTTTCTCTCTCCTCAACACCCAACTATGGATTTTATTACATTTAGTACTCAATGCTTTCACATAACCCACAAACTGGCCACATGTTTTTATGTTAATGTCCACATTTTTGGCATAGCCCTCAGTTTGGGACGAGTAGTGCTGAGTGATTTTATTTTTTTATTTTAAATTTAATAAATACATTTAAAACAAATGTATAGATAGATATATGTGTTTTTAATACAAATATATATGTATATATGTGTGTTTTATTTATTATTAATTTTAAACAAATCTGTTTTTTTAAACAGCTAATTGACTGTCTGTTAAATGTTTTGAATTCCATTTAGTTTTTTTAGTTTTTTCCCCTGTGAGCAAGATGAGAGCGAGAAATCAGATGAAGCCTGAACTGTGCGATGTAGTAGGGAGTTGTAGTTTCCAACAGGCCAATTTTCTACATAGTTTAGTGCAGAAATTGTAGTAATTAACTACAATGACCATAATCCATTGAACTCCTGCTTAAACTTGTCCGGTCTGTGCGGCGAAAAACACGGGAGACTGAGGGAAGACTAGATCGAGCGGTATAGAAAGCAGTTGCTTCACGAACCTGAAAATAGGACTTCATCAGTTGGTATTCAGCAGTGAAAAGTATCATGACATTGACAGAATATATTTTCAAGACCCAAATCTTTTCAAATAGCCTATTCCACTCTGGTGGAGCTGTAGCATGAAAGAGAGAGGCCTTGGCTATCTTGGATGTCTGTGTGTGCCGAATCGTGGAGATAGAACGAGTGACACAGGCAATGAGTCTAGCTGACTGTAGGTTTTGTGATGGGTTGTAAATCATAATGGGCTGCGGAGAGACTGCTTTCCTCAAAACTGAATAATTATAAACTGAGTTGTATTTTTAGCTCATCCTCTTCTCTGTTATTAGCCTGGGCTCTATATGTGTTGTAGGTAGGTTGCACATTGCTAGAATAATATGCAAATGAGTTTAGGCCAGTTTAAGCTTTTCGTTGGACTCGTCATCTTGATATTGTTTGCTAAATTTCACTTCTTGTGGCCTAAAAAATATTAATTCAAAATAAATCTATGAATGAGAATAACAGACTCTGACTTTCATAATTATTCCCATTTTTAAAAGTGACAACTTTAGGGCAATAAACACTATTTGAATAGCTTTCAGAATACTCTTCATAACTTTAATTTGTCTTAATGCTTTTATGATGTTTCAGTTTGTAGGATCAGGCTTTTGGTTGTTTGGTTCACAACGGCAAGAAGGGATTTTGAATTTTCTGGCCTCATGCATGTATACGTTTTTAGTCTTTTAATGCTTTGCTTAACTGTAAGATTTGTTCAAATTTCTCATTAGATATTTATATCCTGCTATTGTTTCTTCTATCTCTCTCATTATTACATTAGGCCTCCCATGTTTTGGGGTTATTTAAAAATAACTTCATACCTTCTGAGAGCCAAGAACTCCATCAAATTCATTCATCGTTTGATCATAGTGTGGCAGGAGAAATCCAGAATTCAACTGAAAGTGTCTTAATAGGCCAAGTCCATATCAAATGTTGAGAAAATGTAGGCTGAATGATCAAACTATTTCCAGGTTAAAATGTTATGGGATGCATTTTCTCCATTGTTTTTGATGGTAGGCCAGTCTGGTAGGGCCTACATTGTGATGAAATAGCCACAGTACCCTACTTGGCAACTTTTAAAATGTACCTAAAGCCTGTACAGCCTCAGTGTTCACAGTGAACTCGTGCTGGAAGTTGCACAAAAGTTTGAGATCAGCAGACCAGAAATTTGCTCAGTGCTGAATTTTTTTTGAAGGAACATTGGTGTCTGCTATAAAAATAGACTTTGGCTATTGGCCTAGATCAGTGGTTCCCAAATGTTTTATAGTCCCGTACCCCTTCAAACATTCAACCTCCATCTGAGTACCCCCTCTCGCACCAGGGTCAGCATTTTTTTGCCATTGTAAGACTGCCACACACACTATACGATACATTTATTAAACGTAAGAATGAGTGTGAGTGTTTGTCAAACCCGCCTCGTGGGAAGTGACAAACTCCTATAGGACCAGGACACAAAAAATATGATAAAAATCGATTTTGCTATTTTATTTAACCATCTTACATTTAAAACCTTAATAGTTCATTGAAAATCGTGAATAACTCACCACAGGTTAATGAGAACCGTGTGCTTGAAAGGATGCACATACTGTAACTCTGCAATGTTGTATTGGACAGAGAATCCATCTTAAATCATTTTCCACACACAGTCTGTGCTTGTATTTCATTTTCATGCAAGTGAGGGCTGAGAATACACTCTCACATAGGTACGTGTTTGCAAAGGGCATCAGTGTCTTAACAGTGCGATTTGCCAAGGCAGGATACTCTGAGAGCAGCCCAATCCTGAAATCTGGCAGTAGCTTCTGATTTACATTTACATTTAAGTCATTTAGCAGACGCTCTTATCCAGAGCGACTTACAAGATTTAAAATTAAATTTTCACAGAATCGCTTGTTGCAATTTCGATGAGGCTCTCTTGTTCAGATATCGGAAAGTGGACTGGAGGAAGGGCATGAACGCGATAACGAATCCAGTTGGTTGTGTCGTCCGTTTCGGAAAAGTGTGTAATTACGCACCCAACTCACTCGGGTGCTTCGCTATATCACATTTGACATTGTCCGTAAGCTTGATCATTTGCACACAAAAATCATACAATGATGGAAAGACCTGTGAGTTGTCCTTGTTAAGGCAGACAGAGAAGAGCTCCAACTTCTTAATCTTAGCCTCAATTTGGTCCCGCACATTGAGTAAAGTTGCAGAGAGTCCCTGTAATACTAGATTCAGATCAGTGAAAAAAAAGTGGCAATACTTTGCCCCTTGAAAACCAGCGCACTTTTGTTTGTTGTAAAAGTGTTACATGGTCGCTGCCCATATCATTGCATAGTGCAGAAAATACACGAGTTCAGGGGCCTTTAACAAAGTTAACCATTTTCACTGTAGTGTCCAAAACATCTTTCAAACTGTCAGGCATTGCATTGGCAACAAGAGCCTCCCGGTACCCAAGTGGTGTCGTGAGCAACTGCTTGCATGTGCGTTACCACTCTACTATGTCTCCCTGTCATGGCTTTTGCGCCATCAGTACAGATACCAACACATCTTGTCCACCAAAGTCCATTACCAAGCTTTCCAGTACTTTAAAAATATCCTCTCCTGTTGATCTGGTTTCCAGTGCTTTGCGGAAGAGGACGTCTTCCTTAATTGACCCCCATAAACGTTACGGACATATACCAGAAGCTATGCCAGGCCCGCCACGTCTGACTCAGCTGTAACGCATGCCGTAATTATTTCAAAACATCTCCTGCCATGTCACTGATGTGTTGTGAAAGTGTTTTTGATGATGGCATTGTCTGTGTAGTTTTTTGGTGTTTCCCCCCAGCATTGTCTCTGCCTTAGCTGCGGCAGCAGGAAGAGTTAAGTCCTCCGCAATAGTATGGGGCTTGCCTGTCCTAGCCACTCGGTAGCTCACCATATAAGACGCTTCTAGCCCCTTCTTATTAATGGTATCTGTTACTTTTATACATGTCCTACTACTCAAAAGTTGTTTTCGCTCAATCTCCTGTGGCTTATTTTTGAAGTTGGCATGTTTTGTTTCTAAATGTCTATACTAGAGTGAAGGTTTCATCCAGTTGTGTGAGAGTACTTTTGCACATATAACGAACTGTCGCTGAGGAAAGGCTCTACTCCCAATATAAGTGAACCCCAAATCAATGTAGTTATCATAGTTGCTTCTCTTCAATGGTCCAACATCCCTGTCTGTTCATGCTTTCCCGGGTAAGGGGGGCAGTAGCTCTTCGGCTGCATCAGATTCACAACTTTCAGTGTCCATGCTAGCTGGGCTATCAACAAATGTAGAATTACTAGCATTGGATGTGCTCCTGGAAGCAGAACAACTTGTGTTGTGGACAGGTGCAGGTGTAGTACTGCTGGTAGTATCAGTGCTACCAGTAGAGCTGGTATGTGTCTGGATGCAGGCCTTAATATATTTAACCATTTAATCAATTTTAGAGATAACAGAATGAGCAGCAGCTACATTTGGCTAAGTGGAATTCCCGCAAGAGTAGCTTTTAATGTGATTGGATATTAATCATTTGACTAGGCTACTTTTATTTGACATTGTTGTCAACACGAGATGGTTTCATTTTATTTTTGGCTGTGAAACGAGGCTATTCAGGCAGGGGGGAAAAAACCCTCCCCAAATGTATAGCCCCATTGGAACATCTAAATGGGCTGGTTGAAAATGACACTTTTTAAAAAATACATTTTTATTTAAAAATAAATAAATGTGAATCACATTTTTATTTGGCGTACCCCTGACAGCATTGTGCATACCCCAGTTTGGGAATACCTGGCCTAGATCATCTGACATTCAAGAGAGAGGAAAAAATATTTTCTGACTGGGATCATTTTTGCTGCTTTGGTGAGACTAGCTCTGTCTAAAATATAACATTTTATTTAAATATGCTATAGGAATATAGGCAATTTACTCAATGTCTACCATGCGCTGTCCTGCTATGTGCTGCCTGTTCCAGTTCTGATCAGAGTACTTGTTTGATACAGTGATTTTTACTTATCCATTTGAACAACTGAAATCTATTTTCTGGTTGTCTCTCAATTGTTTTACTTTCCCCGCACAAGGCCTTAATGTCAAGCCCTGCTCACCTCAGTGCTGAGAGACTCCACACTTTGATTTGCCCTGGTGAATGAGGTTTCCTGCTAGCTATATGTATACCTAGTCCCTATTTGGTTTGTGCAGAAAAACAGGATGATGGAATTAGCCTTTTGTCAAAGGATTTTTTTTTGTTTTTGGTGAAAATTCTTATTTAACAAATGGAAACTTTGTTTGATTTAGGCTAGGCCTTGTCATGCAAACCTCATGTAGCATTGACATTCTAGTCAGAATAAATAGACCTCACTCTGTATGCCTACAAGTCATTCTTGTTTTTCTCTTGACATTAAAGTAGACTTTACAATCCTGTCCATTTTTTATGCAGTCAGGTGATTTCTTGGTAAGCCCAGGCACATTCCTCCTGGCTTAGGTGAAAGTACATTAGGGAGATTTGGTAGCATTACTAAGATGCTCTCTAGTGTCTCAGTGCTAAGCTGAAACCAAGACATCTTGTCTAGAGAAGCGCTTTGCATTTCAGAGTAATCATGCATCACAACTAGAGGTCGCCCGAATATGATTTTTCAACGCCGGTACCGATTATTGAAGGACCAGAAAAGCCGATTACCGATTTAAATCGGCCAATTTTTATTTTATTTATTATTATTTTAAAAACTAAAAAATAATTGAATTTATATTTGTAATAATGACAATTACAACAATACTGAATTTACATTTATTTTAACTTAATATAAAACAACAATAAAATCAATTTGGCCTCAAATAAATAATGAAACATGTTCAATTTGGTTTAAATAATGCAAAAACTAAGTGTTGGAAAATAAGGTTATATGTGCCATGTAAAAAATCTAACAACATTTAAGTTCCTTGCTCAGAACATGAGAACATATGAAAGTTGGTGGTTCCTTTTAACATGAGACTTCAATATTCCAAGGTAAGAGGTTTTAGGTTGTAGTTAATATAGTATTTATAGGACTATTTCTCTCTACCATTTGTATTTCATATACTTTTGACTATTGGATGTTCTTATAGGCACTATAGTATTGCCAGTGTAACAGTATAGCTTCCGTCCCCCTCCTTGCACCTACCTGGGCTCGAACCAGGAACACATAGACAACAGCCACACTCGAAGCATCGTTACCCATCGCTCCACAAAAGCCGCGGCCCTTGCAGCACAAGGGGAATAACTACTCCAAATCTAAAAGCGATTGACGTTTGAAACAGTATTAGCGCACACCCATCTAACTAGCTAGCCATTTCACATTGGTTACACCAGCCATTAGGCTTATAGGCTTGAAGTCATAAACAGCACTGTGCTTGCGATGAGCTGCTGGCAAAACGCACGACAGTGCTGTTTGAATGAATGATTACGGGCCTGCTGCTACTCAGTCAGACTGCTCTATCAAATCAGACTTAATTATAACATAATAAAACACAGTAATACGAGCCCTTTGATCATTATTATTATTATTATGATCAAATCCGGAAACTATCATTTCGAAAACAAAATGTCTATTTAAGTGAAATACGGAACCGTTCGGTATTTTATCTAACGGGTGGCATCCAGAAGTCTAAATATTCTTGTTTACATTGCACAACCTTCAATGTATGTCATAATTACGTAAAATTCTGGCAAATTGTTTCGCAATGAGCCAGGCAGCCCAAACTGTTACATATACCCTGACTCTGCGTGCAATGAACGCAAGAGAAATGACACAATTTCACCTGGTTAATATTACCTGCTAAACTGGATCAGTAGTTATAACTAGTGATTATGATTGATTGTTTTTTACAAGATAAGTTTAATGCTAGCTAGCAATTTACCTTGGCTTCTACTACATTCGCGTAACAGGCAGGCTACTCGTGGAGTGCAATGGTTAGAGCGTTGGACTAGTTAACTGTGCGGTTGCAAGATTGGAACCCCTGAGCTGACAAGGTGAAAATCTGTCGTTCCGCCCCTGAACAAGGCAGTTAACCCACAGTTTCTAGGCAGTCATTGAAAATAAGAATGTGTTCTTAACTGACTTTCCTAGTTAAATAAAAGGAATATTTCTTTTAATCTGAAATCGGCGCCCAAAAATACCGATTTCCGATTGCTATGAGAACTTGAAATCGACCCTAATTAATCGGTCATTCCGATTAATCTGTCGACCTCTAAACACAACTGCCACCTGACTTTGATAGCAGTCAGTCAGTCTCATCCAGGCCTTTGAAGAGGTCCAGTGAAATAGACCAGACTGGAGCCTAACGAACCAGACCGGCAGTTGGAGGAGCCCGTGACCAGCCTACCTGTTGCATAATCTATGTCAATGTTGTGGAAGCCAGTATGGATTGAGAGTGGAGCCTATTTTTCTTCAGTGGGAATGGGAAATATTTGTAAACCTCAGTGATTTCCATTAATGGTTCGATGTTCCTTTTCAAGGAAAAACAGACCAGTACGGATGCAGCAATATACTGCCTACATCTTTTTGTTGGCAGATGTACTCTTTAAGGTTATGAACAGTCAGTCTTGTTTTTCATGAAATTGGATGAACCAGGTATGACAAATGACTGCTTCTACATTGAATAAAAAAATCATAATATGAATGGTCCCCTCCCCCATGTCAAACACTTGGATTCAGGAGGTGGGATTAATACTCCAATGGTAACATGATATTCTCTTACCAAATTTAAATAAGGTCCCACAGTTGACAGTGTATATCAGGTCAAAAACCAAGCCATGAGTTCGACGGAATTGTCCGTAGAGCTCAGACAGGATTGTGTCGCGGCATTGATCTGGGGAAGGGTACTAAAACATTTCTGCAGCATTGAAGTTCCGCAAGAACCCAGTGGCCTCCTTCATTCTTAAATGGAAGAAGTTTGGAACCACCAAGACTCTTCCTAGAGCTGGCCGCCCGGCCAAACTGAGCAATCTGGGGAGAAGGGCCTTGGTCAAGGAAGTGACCAAGAACCCGATGGTCACTCTGCCATAGCTCTAGAGTTCCTCTGTGGAGATGGGAGAACCTTCCAGAAGGACAACCATCTCTGCAGTACTCCACCAATCGGGCCTTTATGGTAGAGTGGCCAGACAGAAGCCACTCCTCAGTAAAGGCATATGGCAGCCTGCTTGGAGTTTGCCAAAAGGCACCTAAAGGACTCTGACTATCAGAAACCAGATTCTCTGGTCTGATGAAACCAAGATTTAACTATTTGGCCTGAACGCCAAGCGTCACGTCTGGAAGAAAGCAGGCACCTGGCCAATAACATCCCTATGGTGATGCATGATGGTGGCAGCATCATGCTGTGGAGATGTTTGTCAGCGGCATGGACTCGGAGAGTAGTCGGGATTGAAGGGAAAGATGAACGGAGCAAGGTACAGAGATTCTTGATGATGATAACCTGCTCCAGAGTTCTCAGGACTTCAGACTGGGGCGAAGGTTCACCTTCCAACAGGAGAACAACCGTAAGCACACAGCCAAGACAACGCAGGAGTCTCTTTGGGACAAGTCTCTTGAACCCAACCGAACATTTCTGGAGAGGTCCGAGTAAGGCTGTAACGTAACAGAATGTGGAAAAAGTAATGTGGTCTGAATGCTTTCCGAAGGCACTGTAAGTGCTACTTTCATGATGAATAGCAATGATCAGTTTTTTTGAATGACTTTAGGGGAGTTTAATATAATCACATTTTATATTAGAAATGTAAGTTTGTAAATGTTGACATTTTTATTTGAAACACCCATGGGCTTAAAGGGTACATTTGGTGCACATTAATCCGAGTCTGGACTTTTCACATTTTATCAATTATTTGTATGTCTTATTAAAATATGTTGTAAGTACAAGGCATTAAACTTAACAAGATTAATAATTAATTTGATATCCACTTTTCTTACAATAATTTAGGCAGTTTATATTATGTTAAATTTATAGACTTAGATTTTGGTGGTCTTAATAGGTACACTTACCCTGTGTCAAGAAACATTGATGCAGTGTAGCAGTAAAATCATCAAGCTAATTTGGTGATACACAAAGCATCTCAAACATTGAAATTGCATTAATAATGTAAAACATTTAATAGATCTCCTGTTCAGCATGTCTCTTGTGATGTGGTTCACAGCAGCATGTGTTGACATGACAACAGAGTTAGAGTTCTGAACACCCCCCCCCTGCCCTTTTGTTCCATGCTGGCTGAAGACCTAGCTAGCCAGTAACTAGCTAACACCAGACACAGATGAAAGGGGAGATGTATGTAATTATCTTTGCCATAAATGAATACTGTAAACTTAATTATATTTGCTGACACCCTACAGTCAAATGTTGACATCAGTAGAGTTAGCTATTTAAACCACGCCTTTCCGCAAACACACCTTCGCCGATGTTGGTTACAAGGCTGTACTTTAAGAAAGTGTGTGCCTTTCCAAATCATGTCCAGTCAATTGAATTTACCACAGTTGGACTCCAAGTTGTAGAAACATCTCAAGGATGATCAATGGAAACAGGATGCACCTGAGCTCAATTTCGAGTCTCATAGCTCTGTCTGAATACCTATGTAAATAAGGTATTTCAGTTTTTTATTTGTAATAAATCTGCAAATATTTATAACCTGTTTTCGCTTTGTCATTGAGGTATTGTGAGTAGATTGAGGAAGGTGCTTCAACAAAGGTACTAGTAAAGGGTCTGAATACTTATGTAAATGTAAAATTACAGTAAAACATTTTTTTTACAGTTAAATAAGGTAAAATGCATTAAATGTAAGCTGTGATACCTGAAATCAATTAACATGTTATACAACAGGTGGGTCTAATCCTGAATGCTGATTGGCTAAAACCGCATTGCAGCCGGTGTCTATTCCACAAGTTACCATTTAACCAGTTACCATTTACTCTACTAATATGTTTTATATGTTTCAACTGACTGCGCAATCCACTGTCTCATCAGCCCAGCCAAGCAATTTATAAACTTGATCTCCACTATAAAAGCCTCTAGACATTATCTAACATTTCTTTTAGACTAATAAATTTTCAACAGCGGAGATTTGAATAAACCTTGCATATTTGAATGAAAATATGTCAATCGTATATTTTAATCTGTTGTATAAAAGTGATATTGCCCTCTAAGCCGGTGTTTGGAGGATATATTGGCACGGTTTGCCAGCACTCGACTTCGTCTTAGGCCTAACTCCCGTGACAGTATATCCTCCAAACACTTGCTTTTTCTGGCATTATTACTTAAAAACCTGTTAAGACTCTAGGGGCAGTATTTCATTTTTGGATAAAAAGACGTGCCCGTTTTAAGCGCAATATTTTGTCACGAAAAGATGCTCGACTATGCTTGGAATTGATAGTTTTGGAAAGAAGACACTCTGACGTTTCCAGAACTGCAAAGATTTTCACTGTGAGTGCCATAGAACAAAATCTACTGGCAAAACCAAGATGTTTGAGTGACCAGGAAATCAACAGGATTTCTGGAGGCACGTTTTCCATGATCTCCTTACATGGCTGTGAATGCGACAGGAATGAACGGACACTTCCTATCGTTTCCCCCAGGTGTCTGCAGCATTGTGACGTATTTGTAGGCATATCATTGGAAGATTGACCATAAGAGCCTACAATTACCAAGTGTCCCGCACGGTGTCTGCGTGGAAATTGGTGCGCAAAAGTCAGGTACCAGTAATTTTCCATCCGAATCAGAGAAGAATGCACGCTTCCAGGGAAGGCATTTCAATGAAGAGATATATGACAAAACACCTTGAGGATTGATTCAAACAACGTTTTCCATGTTTCAGTCGATATTATGGAGTTAATTCGGAAAAAAGTTTGACGTTTAGGTGACTGAATTTTCGGTTAGTTTCGGTAGCCAAATGCATAGTAACAAAAACGGAACGTTGTGTCCTACACAAGCATCTTTCAGGAAAAACTGGACATCTGCTATGTAACTGAGAGTCTCTTCATTGAAACATCTGAAGTTCTTCAAAGGTAAATTATTTTATTTGATCCCTTTGCTGGTTTTTGTGAATGTTGCGTGCTAAATGCTAACGCTAAATGCTAAGCTAGCTATCACCACTCTTACACAAATTATTGATTTTCTCTGGTTCTAAAGCATATTTTGAAAATCTGAGACGACAGGATTGTTAAGAAAAGGATAAGCTTGAGGACAGGCATATTTATTTAATTTCATTTGCAATTTTCAGAAATCGCTAATTTTGCGTTATGGTAATGAGCTTGAGGCTGTAGTCACGATCCCGGATCCGGGATGGGGCGGCCTAAGAGGATAATTGTAGTTCGCCAAGATATGCTGCTACTGTGAGAATGTGACATGCAGGTATGACTGCTAGCATGAAAAACCCATATCAACAAGGAATGCTCATGAAATATGCCATGTGCATATATTATCACTGCCTTTTCACAAGTCTGAGTCTGTAATACCAACATGTTTCAAGCAGACCACCATAGTCCTTGTGCCCAAGAACACAAAGGTAACCTGCCTAAATGACTACCGACCCGTAGCACTCATGTCTGTAGCCATGAAATGCTTTGAAATGCTGGACAAGGCTCACATCAACACCATTATCCCAGAAACCCTAAACCCACTCCAACAGATCCACAGATGATGCAATCTCTATTGCACTCCACACTGCCCTTTCACACCTGGACAAGGGGAACACCTATGTGGGAATGCTATTCATTGACTACAGCTCAGCGTTCAACACCGTAGTTCCCTCAAAGCTCATCACTAAGCTTGGGACCCTGGGACTAAACACCTCCCTCTGCAACTGGATCCTGGACTTCCTGGCGGGCCGCCCCCAGGTGGTAAGGGTAGACACTGATCACCGACAACGATGAGGCAGCCTCTCGGGAGGAAGTCAGAGACCTGACCATGTAGTGCAAGGACAACAACCTCTCCCTCAATGTGATCAAGCCAAAGGAGATGATTGCGGAGGAAAAGGAGGACAAAGCATGCCCACATTCTCATCGACTAGGCTGTAGTGGAGCAGGTTGAGAGCTTTAAGTTCCTTGGTGTCCACATCACCAACAAACTAACATGGTCCAAGCACACCAAGACAGTCTTGAAGAGGGCACGACAAAACCTATTCCCCCTTCAGGAGACTGAAAAGATTTTGCATGGGTCCTCAGATCTTCAAAAGCTTTAACAGCTGCACCATCGAGAGCATCCTGACGGTTTGCATCAGGCAAATGCTCGGTCTGTGAACGCAAGGCACTACAGATGGTAGTGCGTACGTCCCAGTACATCACTAGGGCCAAGCTTCCTGCCATCCAAGACTTCTATACCAGGCAGTGTCAGAGGAAGGCCCTAAAAATGGTCAGACTCCAGCTACCCTAGTCATAGACTGTTCTCTCTGCTACCGCACGTCAAGCTGTACCGGAGTGCCAAGTCTAGGTCCTGTGCCTTCTAAACAGCTTCTACCCCCAAGCCATAAGACTCCTGAACATCTAATCAAATGACTACTCAGACTAATTGCCCCCCCCCTCTTTTACGCTCTGCTACTCTGTTTATTTTTTTTGCATGGTCACTTTAATAACTCTACCTAAATGTACATATTACCTCGACACCGGTATCCCGCGCATTGACTCTGTACCGGTACCCCCTGTATATAGCCCCGCTATTGTTGTTTACTGCTGCTCTTTAATGATTTGTTATTGTTCTCTTACATTTTTGTAGGTGTTTTCTTAAAACTGCATTGTTGGTTAAATGCTTGTAAGTAAGCATATTTCACTGTAAGGTCTACTGCACTGTAAGGTCAACCTGTTGTATTTGGTGCATTCAAATACATTTGTATTTTTCACATCTCAATTTTAAATAAGGTATGCTGACTTATCTGAAAAGGTACTAAAAATATCAGAACAATTTATTTATCTGAGCTTTAAATTTGGCCACTAGTTGGAACTTAGACAATTATGTGTAACTTAACCTTTCTAGCCCCCAAGCCATACGTTTTTTTTAAACATCTGATTGGCTTAGAATAACAAAATGTATGTATATAACAACCAGATGAATTAGTTGAAACATTAAACAGCAGAAAAGATGGAATTGGGCTTAATAGGTACGCATTTCAAAGAGCTGTCAGTCAAGGTGAGCTCATGAATCTAAGCTTCCCGCCCACAGCCTGTCTTTTCAAACTTCCTTGTAGTTAGCCATGTGAGAGAGAGTACTTTTTCTCAAATATTTCCATTTTCTATCCCCCCAAAATATTATGGGTGATATTTTAGTCACTCAAATGGATATTTTGCATGGGAATCAGAATGACTTCGGGACCTTTAAAAAAAAAAAAAAAAAAAAAAAAAAGTGCTTTTAATGAATGACAGAAATCTACATGAATGCAATGTAGATGTCAGAGCTGCAGCGGAAGTCTGACGGTCTCTGGCCAGTGTCAATGGTTTTAGGTGAACATTCCAGAGACCTTGTTTATGCATGGGTATTTATGGGATTTTACAAAGGAGACACAAGCTCTTAGTTAAGAACAAATATACTTATTTTGAGGATGTTGTGCTGTGGGGTATTGTGGTCTCTTCCTGTGAGTCACTGGGTCTGCTCTGGTGGTGGCTGTCATGGCTGAGCTGCTCTGTGAGTTATAGCACTAATGTATCACACTGCAGAGCCATCTTCACGCTCCGTCTCCTAGGGATCAATGAGCTATGAGCGCATCCTCACAGCATCATCCTCCAAACATCCATCCCCAGTAGGGTGGTAGTTAAATATAGAAGCAGTACCAGTAGTTCAGCCAAACATCACTCATGTCTTCAGATGTCCTTGGACACCCATGTGTGCTTGGTTTCCAATATATGGTCCGTATGTGTTTGTTTATCGTATTACACCCCCCCTAATACTTCCATGTTGATTTGTGGTGATGTGGTACTCAGGAGGCATTGTGCATGTGGAAGACCCCCAAGAGCAGCTTCAGTCAATGTATCTGAGACTGGAGAGAAGATATACTGGCCCATATGTGACACATTAGATTGCATTACAGTAAGCTACCAAAAGCTGAGTAAATATGAACATAACAGCCAGATTTGGACTAATACACTCCATGGTTTCTAAATTGTGCGCTTCCTCTAAAATGATATGTTTAAGACAATTAGAGAATTGGATGAAACCAATAGCATTCATATGTTGTTGATGTATTTATCTTTTGCAAATGGATAAAGTACAGACAAGTGAGGCAGCACGCAGCCTATAAGGGGGCCAGTTCTGGTGTCCCCACTGTGGTGTGAAACACTTTGGTCAAAGGCCAAATGAATGGGATTCTAGCTTTGAGCTTTTTAATGAAGATACACCATAGTGTTTTAACATACCCCACCAAGCAATTTGGCTCCAGTTTTAGCTGGTATGTAAATTGTTATTATTTGCAGATTTCCTCCACGCCATAAAGAAAATGAGTCATTTACTAACGCTTGGAATACATCTGTAGAATGAAAAAACGGATGGGGCTTAGCACGAAATGCATTTTGTGGTCAAAACAGGCCCCCAGCAAACTAAATAACTACAGATGAAGAATGCACCAAGAAAAAGCGTTTACAACTCAAGCTCTGAAAATGTGTTTCTAATCTTTTCAGGCAAGTGACGATTAGGCTCTATATATATATATATATATATATATATATATATATAATCTTGCCAAGCTCCACTCTCATCTGCCATGCTGTCCTGCTCTGCATAGGCCTAAAGCCTGTGGTGTTAGGGACTTCTTGAGTGAAATTGTTGGTGTGTCAAAACGATGTTATTGTCCCAAACACAGAGATGTGTTCACTGCAGGCCACTTGTTGCAATATTCCTCTCCACACACAAGCTTACCTCTACTGTTGCATTGACTAGTGAAGGGGGAGAAAATGGATACAGATAATGTTGAAGTCGGAGGTTTACATGCACCTTAGCCAAATACAATTTAACTCAGTTTTTCACAATTCCTGACATTTAATCTTAGTTATAATTCCCTGCCTTAGGTCAGATAGGATCACAACTTTTTTTGTTTAAGAATGTTAAATGTCTGAATAACAGTGTAGAATGATTTTATTTAAGCTATTATTTCTTTCATCACATTCCCAGTGGGTCAGAGGTTTACGTACACTTAATTCGTATTTGGTAGCATTGCCTTTTTTAAATTGTTTAACTTGGGTCCAATGTTTTTTTTGTAGCCTTCCACAAGCTTCCCACAATAAGTTGGCTGAATTTTGGCCCATTCCTCCTGACGGAGCTGGTGTAACGGAGTCAGGTTACTAGGCCTGCTTGCTCACACACACTTTCAGTTCTGCCCACGTATTTTTCTATGGGATTGAGGTCAGGGCTTTGTGATGGCCACTCCAATACCTTGACTGTGTTGTCCTTAAGCCATATTGCCACAACTTTGGAAGTATACTTTGGGTCATTATACATTTGGAAGACCCATTTGCGACCAAGCTTCAACTTCTTGATGTTGCTTCAAAATATCCACATAATTTTCCTACCTCATGATGACATCTATTTTGTGTAGTGCACCAGTCCGTCCTGCAGCAAAGCACTCCCACAACATGATACTGCCACCCCCGTGCTTCACGGTTGGGATGGTGTACTTCGGCTTGCAAGCCTCCCCCTTTCTCCTCCAAACATAACGATGGTCATTATAGCCAAACAGTTCCATTTTTGTTTCATCAGACAAAGAGGACATTTATCCAAAAAGTACGATATTTGTCCCAATGTGCAGTTGCAAACCATAGTCTGGATTTTTTTATGGGGGTTTTGGAGCGGTGGCTTCTTCCTTGCTGAGCGGCCTTTTAGGTTATGTCAATATAGGACTCGTTTTACTGTGGATATACATACTTTTGTACTTGTTTCCACCAGTATCTTCACAAGGTCCTTTGCTGTTGTTCTGGGATTGATTTGCACTTTTCAGACCAAAGTACTTTCATCTCTAGGAGACAGAATGCGTCTTTTTCCTGAGCAGTATGATGGCTGCGTGGTCCCATGGTGTTTATACTTGCATACTTTTGTTTGTACAGATGAACGTGGTACCTTCAACGTTTGGAAATTGCTCCCTAGGACGAACCAGACTTGTGGAGCTCTACGATTTTTTTTCTGAGGTCTTGGCTGATTTCTTTTGATTTTCCCATGATGTCAAGCAAAGAGGTGCTGAGTTTGAAGGTAGGCCTTGAAATACATCCACATGTACACCTCCAATTGACTCAAATTATGTCAATTAGCCTTTCAGAAGCTTCTAAAGCCATGACATCATTTTCTGGAATTTTCCAAGCTGTTTAATGTCAGTCAACTTAGTGTATGTAAACTTTTGACTCACTGGAATTGTGATACAGTGAAATCTTTTGTTGGAAAAATTACTTGCGTCATGCAGAAAGTAGATGTCCTAACTGACTTTAGCCAAAACTATAGTTTGTTAACAAGAAATTTGTGGAGAGGTTGAAAAATAAGTTTTAATGACTCCAACCTAAGTGTATGTAAACTTCCGACTTTAACTGTACATATCGCAATATTATTTTGGCCCGATATATCGATATTTGACTTTTTTGCTACTGTAGGTAGCGTTAGCTAGCTCTAGTATTTTCCAATCTATAACTTGTTCTCAATCTTTTTAAATGGTGAGCCAACATGTTTTCAGCACTTATTTCCCTGATTTTGATCAAAACTCATTTTCTCATGCTCTCTCGTCTGCAGCAAACATACACGTGAGTGTACAAAACATTGGGAACACGTTCATAATATTGAGTTGCACCCCTGTTTTCTCTCAGAACAGCCTTAATTCGTCAGCATGGACTCTACAAGGTGCTAAAAGTGTTCCACAGGGATGCTGGCCCATGTTGACTCCAATGCTTTCCACAGTTGTGTCAAGTTGGCTGGATGTCCTTTGAGTGGTGGACTATTCTATATACACACGGGAAACTGTTGAGTGTGGAAAAACCAAGCAGCGTTGCAGTTCTTAACACACTCATACTGGTGCGCCTGGTATTACTTCCATGCCCTGTTCAGTGGCACTTAAATCTCTTTTTGCCCATTCACCCTCTGAATGGCACACATACAAAATCCATGTCTCAATTGTGGAAAGAGCAGGCGTTCCTAGTGTTTGTACACTCAGTGTATAGTGAGCAACATGTTTGGAACATGAAATTGCCAAAAAAAAATCTCAGTATTGAATCACAATACATATAAAATTGTTCGAATCGCAATATATATCGTATCGGCACCTAGGTATCATGATGATATTGTATAGTGAGGTCTCTGGAAATTCCCAGCTGTAGCATTGACCTCTTGATGTACAGTAGGATGGATAGAGGCACAGAAAGAGGAGATGGTAAGGGGGAGGTGCACAGACGGTAAACATTAAGTGGAGTCATCAGGATTGGAATTTCGTAGATTCAGAAGTCTGGTCCTTGTTGTGACTAGGGAATTAAGATGCAACAGACATACAAGGACAACATGTATCCCATAAACAGGAGTGACGTGTGGCCAGCTCAAGTTCAGGATGGATACACCTCAACTCCGTAACCAGAGACCAACCACAGCACCACTGACATTGATTACTGCATTCAGAATGTCAAGACTGATTCGATTTCACTTGCTTGCAATTCATCCATTGAGAACCTATGACAGTGGTTCCCAAACTTTTTATAGTCCCGCACCCCTTCAAACATTCAACCTCCAGCTGCATACCCCTTCTATTACCAGGGTCAGCGCACTCTCAAATATTGTTTTTTGCCATCATTATAAGACTGCCACACACTCACACTATACCATTCATTTATTAAACATAAGAATGAGGCAGTTTTTGTCACAACCCGGCCCGTGGGAAGTGACAAAGAGCTCTTATAGGACCAGGCCACAAATAATATAATAAATAATTTAGCATATAAACATATAAAACCTTATTTTTCATTGAATTGTGAATAACTCACAACAGGTAAATGAGAAGGGTGTGCTTGAAAGGATGCACATACTGTAACTCTGCAATGTTGTATTGGAGCGAGTCAGTATTAAATAATTTCCCACACAGTCTGTGCCTGTATTTAGTTTTAATGCGAGTGAAGGCCGAGAATCCACTCGCATAGGTACGTGGTTGCAAAGGGCATCAGTGTCTTAACAGTGCAACTTGCCAAGGCAGGATACTCTGAGCGCAGCTCCAACAGGCTCAATTTCGTCCCTCACATTGACTATAGTTAATTAAGGAGAGTCACTGTAATCCTAGATTCAGATCATTGAGGCGAGGAAAAAACATCACCCAGATGTCTCAATAAAAAAGTGTCAATACTTAACCAGCGCACTTCTGTATGTTGTAAAATAGTTACATGGTCGCTGCCCATATCATTGCATAGTGCAGAAAATACACGAGAGTTCAGGGGCCTTGCTTTAACAAAGTTAACCATTTTCACTGTAGTGTCCAACATGTCTTTCAAGCTGTCAAGCATTGCATTGGCAACAAGAGCCTCTCGGTGGATGCTGACGTGTACCCAAGTGGAGTCGTGACCAACTGCTTGCATGTGTGTTACCACTCCACTATGTCTCCCTGTCATGGCTTTTGCGCCATCAGTACAGATGCCAACATGAGCAGCAGCTACGTTTGGCCACGAGAGAGTAACCGTTAATGTGATTGGATGTTAATTATTTCACTAGGCTACCTGTATTTGACATTGTGGTGGTGTTTTGCTGAACACTAGGTGGTTTAATTGTATTTTTTGGCAGTGAAATTAAGCTACTCAGTCAAGTTTTTTTAATATGAATCACATTTTTATTTTGGCGTACCTCCGACAGCAATACCAACCCTAACGAGGAGTCATCAATTCACTGTATGACATACCCTAGATTCAAGTTAATTTCCTAGATGGTCTGAAATAGAATTCTCCCTACCCCTGTGAATGAGGGTGTTTTGATATGGATAGAGTGTATGTCTATCATTCACTTAACACATTTTTACTTTCATGCAATGAAGACTTAAGCTGAGACCCCCACCTAGACGTTTTCTTTTGAAACTAGGACAATATATAGCCTACATATGTGGCTCGTTTCAGGAAACTAGACATATATCCCGCAAGACAGGAGATATTTTTTAAAACATTTTTATCAAAATAGTTTTTTTTGGGATGAAATACCTTCTGGAACATGTGAACTTTCATGTGCCTTAATAACAAATGTGTATGCCATCTGTAAATATGAATAAAATGGTTAAATTTACAGGCCTTGTTGGTTAAGCCACAGAAAAAGTCAACAACCTTCCCACTAGTTATGATTGGCTGAGATAATGATTTGGCTGGACATGCAGACAGAGGAGTTCGGATTGGTTTGCCATATAAAAGTCTTATGTCTATTTGAGTTGGTCAGTCTGTGTTGGTAATCCTGTTGAACGCTGCTTTAAAAAAATGTGTAGTGGAGCTTTATAGCTAAGTGTTGCCCTCCACTATCTGGAGGATAAAGTTTTGTAATCAGTGGGATTAGAGTATGATAGCTAAAGAGATGGAGAACACCTGTCTCCGGATTACATCTTCAAACTAAGGGCTGTGGCATGCCATCCATGATAGGGATACGCGTCCAGGTAAGATAACTAGCTAACGCTAGACTACATTTTCAGATATTACACATTTCTAATTTTGACAGTGGTTTCATTTCAAGCTAATACTGTTAGCTGGCTGTCTAACATTAGCTGGCTGGCACCCTAGCTGACATTATTCATATCCCACAGCTGTTTGCTTCGCTAGTTAGAGCCTAATGTTAGCTAGCTAACATTGAACCTGGGTGGTTAGCTCCTAGCATATTCATGCAGGGTAGTAACTACATGATTTGCCATAGTTTATTGTTGTTTAACTGGCTAACGTTAGCTGGCTGGCTCGTTAGCTAACGTGTGTGTGTGTGTGTGTGTGTGTGTGTGTGTGTGTGTGTGTGTGTGTGTGTGTGTGTGTGTGTGTGTGTGTGTGTGTGTGTGTCTTAACTTCTTAAGGTATAGGGGGCAGCATTTTCACTGGATAAATGGCGTGCCCAATTTTAACTTCTTGCTACTCATGCCAAGAATATAAGGTATGCATATTATTAGTAGATTTGGATAGAAAACACTCTGAAGTTTCTAAAACTGTTTGAATCATGTCTGTGAGTATATCAGAACTTAGGTCTGCCTGTTCAGTGAGTTCTCATTGGCAAACAATATTTCTTAGGAACTTGTTTTCAGTTCCTACTGATTCCACTGGATGTCACCAGTCTTTGGAATTTGGTTGAGGTTATTCATTTGTGCAATGAAGAAGTACTGCCATCTAGGAACTGCGTAACACTGTTGAGAGTTGCGCAAGACTTGAAAAGTAGCTTGGTTTCTTGTCTTCCTGTATTGAACACAGATAGACCAGTCTTCAATTTGATCGATTATTAACGTTTAAAAAATACCTAAAGTTGTATTACAAAAGTATTTTGAAATATTTTGGCAAAGTTTATAGGTAACTTTTGACATTGAGCATTTTGGAAGCTGTTTTTTTCTTGATCAAATGCGCCAAATAAATAGACATTTTGCTATATATGGACAGAATTATCGAACAAGAAGACCAATTGTGATGTTTGGGACATATTGGAGTGCCAACAAAAAAAGCTTGTCAAAGGTAAGGCATGTTTTTTTTATTTCTGCGTTTTGTGTATTACCTGCAGGGTTGAAATATGCTACCCTCTTTGTCATCAGATAATAGCTTCTTATGCTTTCACCGAAAAGCCTTTTAAACATCTGACGAGTGTAGCTTTAATTGAGTATCTTACATGTGTGATTTAATGAAAGTTTGATTTTTATATCATTTTATTTGAATTTGCCACGCTGCATTTTCCCTGGCTTTTGGCCATACCATAAGAAGTTAAGCTAAAGTGTACAACATGCTTTGAATATGGCCGGTGTCAGTAAACGTCCGCAAAAAAAGCGTAATGAAATTGTCAGCAGGGCTGGTTAGGCTGTCTTCATGTTATCCATAGGTTAACAAATCATTGGCCAGAGTGTCAAGTGTGCCCTCTGAACGCGCCGAGGGTGAAACGAAATGGGTGGGGCTAATGCTTAATTAAGAGGGTGTGAACGATGCTGAATGGGTGTAGACAAAGTAGGGCTCTTCACTACCAAAACAATCAAAAGCCATTTCTCAAAAGTAACTTTCCCGTTGTCCCTCAACAATGCAGTGTATGATTTTTACCATGTTGTAGCTCTGAGTCTTCATTTTTATCCAATGTAAGCAACACCATTTAAAAATGTTCTACATAAGACCTGATCCAGTTGGTGAGTCACATATACAGTACCAGTCAAGTTATATTAAAATATATTTGGATTTGTTTAACACTTTTGGTTACTACATGATTCCATATGTGTGATTTCATAGTTTTGTTGTCTTCACTACTATTTTACAATGTAGAAAACAGTTGAATGAGTAGGTGTCTTAACTTTTGACTGGTACTGTATACACCTGCTCTTTCCATGACAGACTGACCCGGGGAAAGCTATTATCCTTTAATGATGTCACTTGTTAAATCCACTTCAATCTGTGTCGATGAAGGGGAGGAAATGGGTTAAAGAATGATTTTTAGGCCTTGGGACAATTGAGACATGGATTGTGTGTGCCTTTTGAGGGTCAATAGTCAAGACAAAAGATAAAAGTGCCTTTGAACAGGTTATGGTAGTAGGTGCCAGTGGATTTTGAACAGGTTATGGTAATAGGTGCCAGGTGCAGTGTATATTCTGCTCTGGCTGCTCCAACATCAGTCTGGTTAAGGAATTGCTCTCTGATGATGCCAAAGGAAAGGCCTAATCACAAATCGTTTGACTTTTACTCCATCCGGCCCTCTATATTTCTGCCTTGGGATCAGGGGTAATGGAATCAATATGCTGAAATAATTTCACTGTGTGATGGTTATCATGAGTGTTTTATGTTTGTTTTGGAATCGGACACTTCCAGCGCCTTTATCTCTCCTATATTTGAATTTACTACCATCAAGTCTACATCGAGGAAAAGAAACATGTGCCACACAAATGCCAGAGAAATGATCGGAATGACCGATGTTTATTACAAAATTGTTGAGTATGCTAATTTCATTACATGGACCCTTTGTATAATGCTTTGTTGAAGTGAATTGCAGGCCCATATCCATTCACATCAGTCTTATAGTATTTTAAATTTGATAAGTTTGTTATTTCAGGTATTTATGTGGCATTGATTGATTGATTCTTAATCAACCCCCGACATATACCCAACTCCCCTTCTATTTGTTTCTCTCTTTCTCACTTATGTCAACACTACAGACTTGGTGCATGGACCCCGTTAACGGGATCAAAATAGACAACATCCGGTGAAGCTGGAGCAGGCCAAATTCAAATGACCAAATTGTAATATTAAACATTCATGAACATACAAGTGTCCTACATCATTTAAAAGCTTAACTTCTTGTTAATCCAACCACGTTGTCAGATTTCAAAAAGGCTTTCTGGCGAAAGTATACCATGCGACTATCTGAGGACAGTGCCCCACACCAAAATACTTTTCCAAACCAGCACAGGCATCACAAAACTAACAAATAGCGATAAAATAATTCACTTACCTTTTAAAGATCTTCCTCTGTTTGCAATCCCAATGGTCCCAGCTACACAACAAATGGTTGTTTTGTTTGATAGTCATTCTTTATATCCCAAAAATGTCTGTTTAGTTGGCGCGCTTGATTCAGTAATTCACTCGTTCAACATGCATACAAACGAATCCATAAGTTACCAGAAGAGTTCATCCAAACAAGTCAAATGATGTTTAATTAATCCTCAGGTGCTCTATCTAAATAAACGATACAATTTAAGACGGAGAATAGTATGTTCGATAGGGAAGATAAATAACCAAGAGCGCACACCTCATTTACGTGCGCAACAAGACTACATTTCTGAGAGACACTTTGGTAAAACTACTCAAAACTACTCGATCATTTTTCAAACACAAGCCTGAAACCCTTTCTAAAGACTGTTGAAATCTGGTGGATGCCATCAGAACTGCAATCTGGGAGGATTTCCTTTGAATATCCCATAGACAAACATTGAAATGGACTGTGACCTCAAAACATTTTCCGGATGGATTCCTTGGGTTTTCGCCTGCCAAATCAGTTATTTTCACAGACCTGCCAAATCAGTTATGTTATACTCATATAATTAGTATATTTGGATAGAAAACAGACATTATTTTGAGTACTATTATTTTGGGCAAACAAACAAAACAAACATTTATTATCTAAACATGGAGGCCTGGGAGTGCCACCAGATGAAGATCATCAAAGGTAAGTGATTCATTTTTAATTCTAACTTTTATGACACCTCTCCTTGTTTGGAAAATTGCTGTATGGGTTTCTGTGGCTAGGAGCTAACTTAACATAATCACAAAGTGTGCTTTCGCCTTAAAGCCTTTTTGAAATCTGACACAGCGGTTGCATTAAGGAGAAGTATCTTTTTAAATTGTATGTTTAACATTTGTATCTTTTATCAATGTTTATGATGAGTATTTCTGTAATTTGACGCGGCTCTCTGCACTTTCACCGGATGTTTGTTTGAGACAATGCATTTCTGAACATAACGCACCAAGGTTTTTGGACATAAAGATGAACTTTATCAAACAAAACAGACATGTATTGTGTAACATGAAGTCCTGTGAGTGCCACCAGATGAAGATCATCAAAGGTTAGTGATTCATTTAATCGCTATTTCTGACTTTTCTGAGCCCTCTCCTTGGCTGGAAAATGGCTGTATGGTTTTCTGTGACTAGATGCTGGCCTAACATAATCGTTTGTGCTTTCGCCGTAAAGCCTTTTCGAAATCTGACATGGTGGTTGGATTTACAAGAAGTTTATCTTTAAAATGGTGTATAATACTTCTATGTTTGAGGAATTTTAATTATGGGATTTCTGTTTTTGAATTTGGCGCACTGCAATTTCACTGGCTGTTGTCGAGGTGGGACGCCCACTTGTACCAGCGAGGTTAACAGTTTTAGAAACTTCCGAGTGTTTTCTATCCAATGCTACCAATTATATGCATATCCTAGCTTCTAGGCCTGAGTAACCGGCAGTTTACTTTGGGAACGTCTTTCATCCGAACTTCAGAACACTGCCCTCTAGCCCGACGAGGATTAACTTGTGTGTTGCTGAGCTCTAGGCAAAACACTGGGAGAGAGGTCACTCACATTCCAGAGAGCATTCAACACTGAACGTCAGGGTCACTGAATTACTAGACGCAATTCGTCTTGTCTCCTACATGGAAATATGTGACAGTCTGATAACAAACATAATTTAGTACCTGTAATTGTTGAATATAATTTGGAGCATTTCAGACTGAAATTGTGCTGCCTCTGTCCATCTTAACAAGACTGATAGAACTTATGGTAGATAAATGCTTTGGAAGGGGTGTGTGTCATATTGTTTCCAAAAGGTCTATTACTCTGTAAAGAAGAAGCTTTCATACAGTCCAATGTGCACTTCAACCAGTCTCATTGAGGTTGAAAGGGCTACATTGTAGCATACCAGTTAATTTAAAAGGTGTCAATAGAACCATGGTCTTCTCTCAAGGACACTTGTGACGTTGGTTTGGTGAAGTCTATCGGTGTAAAGCTGGAAATTCTCCACAATACCATTTGACCTTTCTAAGCCCAATAAATGAAGCAGGCGGCACTTCATCATAGGATCTGCTAAAGGCCCTGGCTTCCCAACACATCCCACACTTGGGCACCTCACAACCATCATGCATTCTCCCTCTGTGACTGTCTTCATTTTATGTTGGTTGAGTTTTAAGACCCTCCTCCTCACCTCATGCGACGTGAAGGATGAGGCAGGTACATGCAGAGCTTTTGTTTCCAGTGACGTAACTGAACACTGCTGAAAATGTCACTGCTAAACTGCGGTTGTTGTGCTGGGGCTGTGGGCGAGATGCTGACCAAGTAAACAATGGAGGTCCTGTCCGACTGACTCCCATGCTCCAGTCAGACTAAGCTGCTTCTCTTTGGTGTCTCAGTCATACCCCGCTAGGCCTCTCCTCTGTGTCTCTGGCATACCCCGCCAGGCTTCTCCTCTGTGTCTCTGTCATACCCCGCCAGGCCTCTCCTCTGTGTCTCTGTCATACCCCGCCAGGCCTCTCCTCTGTGTCTCTGGCATACCCCGCCAGGCCTCTCCTCTGTGTCTCTGTCATACCTCCCCAGGCCTCTCCTCTGTGTCTCTGGCATACCCCGCTAGGCCTCTCCTCTGTGTCTCTGTCATACCCCGCCAGGCCTCTCCTCTGTGTCTCTGTCATACCCCGCCAGGCCTCTCCTCTGTGTCTCTGTCATACCCCGCCAGGCCTCTCCTCTGTGTCTCTGTCATACCCCGCCAGGCCTCTCCTCTGTGTCTCTGTCATACCCCGCCAGGCCTCTCCTCTGTGTCTCTGTCATACCTCCCCAGGCCTCTCCTCTGTGTCTCTGGCATACCCCGCTAGGCCTCTCCTCTGTGTCTCTGTCATACCCCGCCAGGCCTCTCCTCTGTGTCTCTGGCATACCCGCCAGGCCTCTCCTCTGTGTCTCTGGCATACCCGCCAGGCCTCTCCTCTGTGTCTCTGGCATACCCCGCCAGGCCTCTCCTCTGTGTCTCTGGCATACCCGCCAGGCCTCTCCTCTGTGTCTCTGGCATACCCCGTCAGGACTCTCCTCTGTGTCTCTGGCATACCCCGCTAGGCCTCTCCTCTGCTTTACTATCCTGCCGTTTACTCAGATATGTAAGCTGGAGGTGTTGTTAGATTTATAGATCCACTTAGTGGATGTTTAGAGCTCCTCTCATTCCTCAGGATTCCAGCTAGTCTCTCATTGGTCTCTCACCTAAAACACTACCCCATTACCTAAATCTTCACATTAACAATTTCTCTTTTTTGATGCTCTCTATCTCAATCAGAATGGAGAGAATCAACAGTACTTTCTCTGGATGCTATAATGAGCAGTCAATTCCAGGATTTATTGGGGATTTTTAAATTATATTTGCAGGCAAAAATGCTAGATTGTGCTGTGGCAATTCTGACATTTTGCATGGCAGTATGCAATGATTTTGACCAATTTGTCACGGAAATGCACTGGCGAGGGAAAAGTTTGACGTGTGGCTTGTTAAAAAATTAAAAACATGTTATTTTATGTGTTGTTTTACAGGGCTAGCTATAGTAGTATGGGGCCCCTAGTGCAAATAAGAGTTATGTGCCTTGTCAGCTGGGGTATTTGAAACGGCGACCTTTCGGTTTCTGGCCCCACGCTCTAACCGTTAGGCTACCTGCCGCCCTTTAGGTACCATATGATGGAACCACATTATGCGGATAAAGTGTGGTGATTGGTTGAAATTGAAAGCCCTCCTTTGAACTTTGATAATATTGTGATGATTTGACTGTTTTATGAGGAAATAGTGTGGTGATTGCATAATATGCAAGGAATCATTTAATTTTGCGGCAGAAAAATAGCCATGGAATCCTGGAGGGACTGAGTAAGACTTGGTGAGCTTTTAGTTAATGGTGAGGTATTTTCATAAAGGCTGCATAGCAGCTGCCTCCTGATTTATAGAAGTTGGATGCCTGTCCAAAAATGGAGTGTGGACAACATGGTCATGTTTGTCTCCCAGTTGTTCAGTGTTTTTCTAAAATGATTGAGGATGTAGTGTGCCTGATATTTGGTCAGGTGGTGGGGTATGAACTCATTTTGGGATTGGTTTTTAGCTCTGTCCTCAATACACATCTGTAATGCATGTCCATTGTGAAATATGGAAAAGTACTTTTAGCCCAAATCATTGCAGTACATTTGTTTCCTCCCAATTTAGGGATATGACATGATATACAAAAGTCTTTTATTTGTTTGATATATTAAGATAAATTAGCCTTGGGAGTCTGTCATTTCAGGAATGCAAGATAAGAGTAATGTTCCTTCAAACAGCAAAAATATTGATAACACATTTTTCAAATGTTCTTGCATATTTTCACTTCTGGACCAAAAGAGATCAGGCTGGGATTTCCATTTGGACGCCTTAGCTCAAATTGCTGTGATTAGGATGTCAGGGGTGGACGCTCTTTGGAGGTTAGATACCACCCTTCACTTAAGAGATGGCCATTTCCATCAAAGTACCCATAGGCACAAAAGTGAAGTTCATAGGAGCATATTAAATTGGGTATCAAATGAAAGCTAAGTCTATATTTTGGGGGAAATAAAGGTATAGATACTTTTAAAATTTGTTTTACCATTTTCCTTTTTAAGAATTTTATATGAGTAAAGGCTTTGATTTCTATATAAACAGATGGAAAATGAGTCTTAAACATTTACCAGCAAGTCTTAATTAAGGTATCAGAAATGTAGACAAAACACAGCGTTGATGAAAAGACCACTGCCAACTACTGAAATGTCAACATTTATAAACTAAGCAAAAAAAATGAAAATGTCCTCTCACTGTCAACTGCATTTATTTTTCAGCAACTTAACGTGTAAATATTTGTATGAACATAAGATTCAACAACTGAGACAAACTGAACAAGTTCCACAGACATCTGACTAACAGAAATTGAAAAATGTGTCCCTGAACAAAATGAAAAGTAACAGTCTCCTCCTCATGGTCTGCACCAGATTTGCCAGTTCCTCTGTGAGATGTTACCCCACTCTTCCACCAAGGCAACTGCAAGTTCCCGGACATTTCTGCGGGGAACGGCCCTAACCCTCACCCTCTGATACAACAGATCCCAGACGTGCTCAATGGGATTGAGATCCGGGCTCTTCGCTGGTCATGACAGAACACTGACATTCCTGTCTAGCAGGAAATCACACACAGAACAAACAGTATGGCTGGTGGCATTGTCATGCTGGAGGGTCATGTCAGGATGAGCCTGCAAGAAGGGTACCACATGAGGGAGGAGGATGTCTTCACTCTGAATGCACAGCGTTGAGATTGCCTGCAACGACGACAAGCTCAGTCCGATGATGCTGTGACACACCGCCCCAGACCATGACTGATCCTCCACCTCCAACTTGATCCCGCTCCAGAGTACAGGCCTCGGTGTAACGCTCATTCCTTCGACGATAAACGCAAATCTGACCATCACCCCTGGTGAGACAAAACCATGACTCATCGGTGAAGCTGTTAGTGTCTTAACGACTGTTCCACAGGTGCATGTTCATTAATTGTTTATGGTTCATTTAACAAGCATGGGAAACGGTGTTTAAACCCTTTTGTGCTGCCATCCTGCTAGAAGTTAACAGATTATTTTATTACAATGGTTAAATTGGATTTTCATTGTGTTCAATGGTGTTATTTGCCCCCTAGTGGATGTTTCTGGTACTTAGAAAGACTACACAAACAGGAAGTAGAGAATTGGTTCTGCACGCATAGAAGCAGCTACAAACAACGCTACGGTGCAGGTCTTTCAATGTAGTTATTTCTTGTCACGCTTCAGCCTTGGAAAATAGTTGTTTGTAAGTTCGATTCAAGCATTTAGCTAATGATGATAATCTTGTTATTAATATAGTTGCTTACATATAATATATGCCATTTAGCAGACGCTTTTATCCAAAGCGACTTACAGTCATGTGTGCATACATTCTACGTATGGGTGGTCCCGGGGATCGAACCCACTACCCTGGCGTTACAAGCGCCATGCTCTACCAACTGAGCTACAGAAGGACCACAATCAATGTTGGTTGGTTGCATTTACTCACAAATTGCAATGCCTTTCATGTATGTCGTTAAATGTATTACTTTGCTCATGCGTCATGCAAACGAATTGTAAAATATACAATACTGTAGTTTTGTTACTGTTTCTAGTGTAATATGCTTTGTTATTCTACATAAATGATTGTACATTATTAGAGGGCGGCAGGGCAGCCTCGTGGTTAGAGCGTTGGACTAGTAACCGAAAGGTTGCAAGTTCGAATCCCTGAGCTGACAAGGTACAAATCTGTCGTTCTGCCCCTGAACAGGCAGTTAACCCACTGTGCCTAGGCCGTCATTGAAAATAAGAATTTGTTCTTAACTGACTTGCCTAGTAAAATAGAGGTCAAATTAAAAAATTTAAAACATTATTAGAGTAATGAAAGGAGCCAATTAGCTATATGGTTTGGTACCTTGGCACGTGCTTTGTATTTATGGGAGTTTTGGGAGTTGGGAGTTTTATTGAAGACTTAGTTGTTAAATATCTGTCTAGTTTTGCATGGGAACGCAACTCAAGGGCAGAATACCTTAACAAATGAAGATCTGTGAAGTTATTTGGATTTTTACGAATCATCTTTGAAAGACAGGGTCCTGAAAAAGGGACAATTATTTTTTTCTGGGTATATTTAGTTTTGGAGATATTGTTTACCTTTAAGATATTTTCAATTTTCTCTCCCTCATGAGTAGGGAGTATAATGAAAGTTCACAGAAGTAACAAGTAATGGTAGACCTACCAATTAGTTATAGTGATTTTACTAATCAATTTTGTTTATGAATTAAGTGATTTAAAACTGGTAATGCCAAATTGATAATGGGATTACAAAAAATTACTGCAACTGAATTGGCTACAATGGGAAATCATAATAGTCACACACCACAGCTGAGTCACCTGCCAATGTTACATTACATTATATTTAAGTCATTTAGCAGACGCTCTTAACCAGAGCGACTTACAAATTGGTGCATTCACCTTATGACATCCAGTGGAACAGTCACTTTACAATAGTGCATCTAAATCTTAAAGGGGGGGGGTGAGAAGGATTACTTTATCCTATCCTAAGTATTCCTTAAAGAGGTGGGGTTTCAGGTGTCTCCGGAAGGTGGTGATTGACTCCGCTGTCCTGGCGTCGTGAGGGAGTTTGTTCCACCATTGGGGGGCCAGAGCAGCGAACAGTTTTGACTGGGCTGAGCGGGTACTGTACTTCCTCAGTGGTAGGGAGGCGAGCAGGCCAGAGGTGGATGAACGCCGTGCCCTTGTTTGGGTGTAGGGCCTGATCAGAGCCTGGAGGTACTGAGGTGCCGTTCCCCTCGCAGCTCCGTAGGCAAGCACCATGGTCTTGTAGCGGATGCGAGCTTCAACTGGAAGCCAGTGGAGAGCGGAGGAGCGGGGTGACGTGAGAGAACTTGGGAAGGTTGAACACCAGACGGGCTGCGGCATTCTGGATGAGTTGTAGGGGTTTAATGGCACAGGCAGGGAGCCCAGCCAACAGCGAGTTGCAGTAATCCAGACGGGAGATGACAAGTGCCTGGATTAGGACCTGCGCCGCTTCCTGTGTGAGGCAGGGTCGTACTCTGCGGATGTTGTAGAGCATGAACCTACAGGAACGGGCCACCGCCTTGATGTTGAGAACGACAGGGTCTTGTCCAGGATCACGCCAAGGTTCTTAGCGCTCTGGGAGGAGGACACAATGGAGTTGTCAACCGTGATGGCGAGATCATGGAACGGGCAGTCCTTCCCCGGGAGGAAGAGCAGCTCCGTCTTGCCGAGGTTCAGCTTGAGGTGGTGATCCGTCATCCACACTGATATGTCTGCCAGACATGCAGAGATGCGATTCGCCACCTGGTCATCAGAAGGGGGAAAGGAGAAGATTAATTGTGTGTCGTCTGCATAGCAATGATAGGAGAAACCATGTGAGGTTATGACAGAGCCAAGTGACTTGGTGTATAGCGAGAATAGGGAGGGCCTAGAACAGAGCCCTGGGGGACACCAGTGGTGAGATCGCGTGGTGAGGAGACAGATTCTCGCCACGCCACCTGGTAGGAGCGACCTGTCAGGTAGGACGCAATCCAAGCGTGGGCCGCGCCGGAGATGCCCAACTCGGAGAGGGTGGAGAGGATGATCTGATGGTTCACAGTATCGAAGGCAGCCGATAGGTCTAGAAGGATGAGAGCAGAGGAGAGAGAGTTAGCTTTAGCAGTGCGGAGCGCCTCCGTGATACAGAGAAGAGCAGTCTCAGTTGAATGACTAGTCTTGAAACCTGACTGATTTGGATCAAGAAGGTCATTCTGAGAGAGAGATAGCGGGAGAGCTGGCCAAGGACGGCACGTTCAAGAGTTTTGGAGAGAAAAGAAAGGGATACTGGTCTGTAGTTGTTGACATCGGAGGGATCGAGTGAAGGTTTTTTCAGAAGGGGTGCAACTCTCGCTCTCTTGAAGACGGAAGGGACGTAGCCAGCGGTCAGGGATGAGTTGATGAGCGAGGTGAGGTAAGGGAGAAGGTCTCCGGAAATGGTCTGGAGAAGAGGGGAGGGGATAGGGTCGAGCGGGCAGGTTGTTGGGCGGCCGGCCGTCACAAGACTCGAGATTTCATCTGGAGAGAGAGGGGAGAAAGAGGTCAGAGCACAGGGTAGGGCAGTGTGAGCAGAACCAGCGGTGTCGTTTGACTTAGCAAACGAGGATCGGATGTCGTCGACCTTCTTTTCAAAATGGTTGACGAAGTCATCTGCAGAGAGGGAGGAGGGGGGGATTCAGGAGGGAGGAGAAGGTGGCAAAGAGCTTCCTAGGGTTAGAGGCAGATGCTTGGAATTTAGAGTGGTAGAAAGTGGCTTTAGCAGCAGAGACAGAGGAGGAAAATGTAGAGAGGAGGGAGTGAAAGGATGCCAGGTCCGCAGGGAGGCGAGTTTTCCTCCATTTCCGCTCGGCTGCCCGGAGCCCTGTTCTGTGAGCTCGCAATGAGTCGTCGAGCCATGGAGCGGGAGGGGAGGACCGAGCCGGCCTGGAGGATAGGGGACATAGAGAGTCAAAGGATGCAGAAAGGGGAGGAGAGGAGGGTTGAGGAGGCAGAATCAGGAGATAGGTTGGAGAAGGTTTAAGCAGAGGGAAGAGATGATAGGATGGAAGAGGAGAGAGTAGCGGGGGGGAGAGAGAGCGGAGGTTGGAACTGCGCGATACCATCCGAGTAGGGGCAGTGTGGGAAGTGTTGGATGAGAGCGAGAGGGAAAAGGATACAAGGTAGTGGTCGGAGACTTGGAGGGGAGTTGCAATGAGGTTAGTGGAAGAACAGCATCTAGTAAAGATGAGGTCGAGCGTATTGCCTGCCTTGTGAGTAGGGGGGGAAGGTGAGAGGGTGAGGTCAAAAGAGGAGAGGAGTGGAAAGGAGGCAGCAGAGAGGAATGAGTCAAAGGTAGACGTGGGGAGGTTAAAGTCGCCCAGAACTGTGAGAGGTGAGCCGTCCTCAGGAAAGGAGCTTATCAAGGCATCATGTCCTCCCTTCCATTGGCATATTGTTATGTTAAACTGTTTTCTTCGTCTTTCTGTTGTGTGGTGGTCAAACCAGTGTTTCAACAGTCTGGACAACTCCTTCCTCTCTCTTTCTCACTCACCATTTAATGTCACCTCTCAGCTCTTACTGACATCTACCCATGCCCCCTCTTTCCATTTACGGTGTCATTTCATTCATAGAAATGTAATTAATAGAATAGACCTATCCCTTCAGACCACTGCAATTTAGCTGGCACACCATTAGATATTTTAAGTGAATTGTCATTTTAACTTTACTTAATTACTGCCACTGACAGCTGCCGGTCCATCCACCGTCGAATGTCAACTTAAATATTCATGTCTATTCTATTATCTATATTTCTATGGTTTCCATAGGTTTCCTATGAAGGATTGACAGTATAATTTAAAACAACAGATTCCTATTCAAGTCAACATTCTCTGTGTGGACCTCCCAACCATCTTTGTGGTACCACTTGAAATTTAAATTTTATTCCCATTTGAGTAAATGTATCATCCAAAACATGACACGCAGAGCGGCCCGTATTATATATATATATGCCATTTAGCAGACGCTTTTATCCAAAGCGACTTACAGTCATGTGTGCATACATTCTACGTATGGGTGGTCCCGGGGATCGAACCCACTACCCTGGCGTTACAAGCGCCATGCTCTACCAACTGAGCATGGGTCTCAACCGATGGCAGGCACAACTCAAAAACCTAGAAGGTCTAAGCCAGTGGTTCCAAAACCACTGGCTTCTCAAGGTACCCTCTGTGGATAGACCAAGTACCCTCCAGAGGTCCTAGTACCCCCGGTTGGGAACTACTGGTCAAAGCTACAACACGTCAATATGAAGAAGAAGAAGAAAAATCGGAGTTTATGCATTTTTAGATTTACTATTTTATTAAGATCCCCATTAGCTGTTACCAAGGCAGCGTCTACTCTTCCTGGGGTCCAAAAAAGATAATTGTCATTTAAGGTTTCAAAAATGAGTTTCTTTTAAGAAAACAAATTTCTTCCATGAAATTTGAAAATAGTATGTCAACCCTGTTTGTAAGCTTTTAAATGATATAAATCTCAACCGTTTATCTTCTCCAGTGATTAAGGTATGGATGTCTCATGGTGGGGTATGCAAAATAGGTCAGGTTGGAGCAAATTCATCTCTTGAATGTTTTGGCATTCAGGTCCAAAAAGTAACTTTCTGAGCACTTCTACAATGGGCAGATATGTGATTGACTTTATTGGGTAAATCCATTTGAATTTATTCACAATGATTTTTAAGTAGTGTAATATACTACTGAGATGGTATTTGAAAAATTGGTACTTCAAACATGTCCAAGCAGGAATGCATGATTCCAAATATTTTCATATGCAACCTAATCCACTGATTGTCATGAATTTGGAGTTGACAATTGGGCAATTTGTTATTTTACTATCAAAATAGGGCTCCAGACTTTTCTGATTATTTAGTTCAATAGAGATGAATTTGCCTTTAATCTTTGTGTACTAATATTAAATAAAGGTATAGCGCTTGTCAGATGTACCTACATCTATAGCTTTTTTCCAACTTTTTAAATAGTGAGCCAACATGTTTTCATCGCCTTTATTTCCATGACTGATCCAAACTGATTTTCTCTTGTCTCTCTGCAGCAGACATCTAGTGAGCAATATGTTTTGAACATTACATCGCAATCAAATCACAGTATAGAATCGCAATACACATAACAGTAAGAATAGCAATACATATTGTATCGGCACCTAATTATCATGATCGTATCGTCAGCTCCGTGGCAATTCCCAGCCCCAATGTTTTGACTGATGTGACCAGATAGAATGTGTAACTCGCACCAATGTCGCCAATTCCATTTTTTTGACTCACACAGCCAAGTCAAAGGGTCGCATCCTGAAGCCCTGCATATTGGACATTTTGTGAAACTGAAGCACCGAGTGCCAGTCAGGTGTCCCCCACTGGGTTAAGGGGAATCTGATTCCTGTCAAAGTAGCAGCACTGTACATCCTGAGGTCTACATCTTGGTACAATTTTGCATTTATTGTACTGTTCCATTGATTATGAGGCCTTACCCGGAAAGCCCTTGTCAGTATGTTTAACCATATCCTAGTAGCCTGATGGATGTCATTTGATCCCAAGGACATTTTCCTCATGGTTGGCTTCTATGTCAGCCCCACGCTTCTCACATCTTTTCTGCCTCAACGTGCAAGGAATGTAACACACCCACTGGCAGCTCTGTAAGAGCGCTACGTGTTTGTGTGTAGAGGCCACTGTACTTTCTTGTGCCACACACGCAGAACAGAGGACAGCTGTATTTTTTTGAAGATGAAAAAAAAAAACGAACTGAAACGGCCTTGAATGAACATGGCTGAAAGTACAGCAAATTCTTGTCGTGGAAGTAAAACATAGTTTGATCTTAGACATTTGTCTCTGATCTCTGTTTGGTCTCTTGTTCAAGTCTTGGCTGAAGATGTACTTTTCAGTGGAGAATCTGCACAGGACCAAGTGGATATGCTTTACTAAAATGGCGAGACTCCTTAAATTTTAAGCAAAAAGTAAAGATCCCCCCCCCCCTATTTTATTTTGTCTGGTGTCACTTTCATGTGTGCATGTCCACTAACCAGTTTTTTTTTCATTAAAATGCTCTGCATTTTAATGACATATTGTGCTAGCAATGGATTGATATAATTTATTTTATTGTTTTCAACTATTGGCATTGCCTAGTCCATAGGGGCAATGTTTAGTTTGCCTGATGAAGGTTTGTAGGGTCTCTCTGTGCATATTTGCCTACTTTCCTCCTTCCTCACCTGGCTGTGTGGGGAATTAATGAATTATGATGCAGGTTTCCAGCTGACACTCATTGCCACTTGTTTGCCTCAATACTATAAAGAGATTGATAGAGCTGTTGCCCCCTGCAATTATTACCAGGCCTCGTGCTGCTCGATCATCTGCCCCCTGAGTTTAAATCAGTGGAATTCATAGTGTACACGAGCAGAATGTCATCTGGTCATGACTGTAACAAAAAAAAATTACACATTCTTTGAAGTCACCAACAGCAAAACACCATTTTAATTTTCCTCTGCTTGTTTTCTTTTTACAAAACTGTGTACCTATAAAACAAAAAATTCCTCCTTGGGGCCTGACTTCCTCTAATGAAGGAATTTGACCAGACTTGACCAGTAAGCGTTTGTTTCATTTCTCTTGTCTCCCCCCAAATCCCTGTTGTAATGTGGAATGTGGCACGTACTTCCGGGAAGGATGCTGGAGTTATTCAGTCTGTGTATACTGTTGGTGCAGAGTGGGCAGTAGAAGGGATCGTGACTAAGGTTAGCATAGCTATGTGCTAGTGCAGTGGTTCCCAAACGTTTTATAGTCCCGCACCCCTTCAAACATTCAACCTCCAGCTGCATACCCCTTCTATTACCAGGGTCAGCGCACTCTCAAATATTGCTTTTTGCCATCATTATAAGACCGCCACACACTCACACTATACCATTCATTTATTAAACATAAGAATGAGTGTGAGTTTGTCACAACCCGACCCGTGGGAAGTGACAAAGAGCTCTTATAGGACCAGGGCACAAATAATAATAATAATAATCAATAATTTAGCTCTTTATTTAACCATCTTAAATAATTTCCCACACAGTCTGTGCCTGTATTTAGTTTTAATGCTAGTAAAGGCTGAGAATCCACCCTCGCATAGGTACGTGGTTGCAAAGGGCATCAGTGTCTTAACAGCGTGATTTGCCAAGGCAGGATACTCTGAGAGCAGCCCAATCCAGAAGTCTGGCAGTGGCTTCTGATTTTTAAATACAATTTTCATAGAACCTCTTGTTGCAATTTCGATGAGGCATGAGGCTCTCTTGTTCAGATATATCGGTATCGGTAAGTGGACTGGAGGCAGGGAATGGAAGGGATAACGGATCCAGTTTGTCATCCGTTTTGGATAAGTACCTGCGTGATTGCGCACCCAACTCAGGTGCTTCGCTATATCATATTTGACATAGTCTGTAGCTTGAGTTCATTTGCACACAAACAATCATAATGATGGAAAGACCTGTGTGTTGTCCTTGTTAATGCAGACAGAAGAGCTCCAACTTCTAAATCATAGCCTCAATTTTGTTGCGGAGAGTCTCTGTAATCCTAGATTCAGATCATTCAGGCGAGAAAAAACATCACCCAGATAAGCCAGTCGTGTGAGAAACTCGTCATTGTGCAAGCGGTCAGACAAGTGAAAAATATGGCCAGTGAAGAAGCCTTTAAGCTCGTCTCTCAATTAAAAAAAAAAATCACGTCAATACTTTCCCCCTTGATAACCAGCACGCTTCTTTATATTGTTAGTGTTACATGGTCGCCATATCATTGCATAGTGCAGAAAATACACGGGAGTTCAGGGGTCTTGCTTTTACAAAGTTAATTATTTTCACTATAGTGTCCAAAATGTCTTTCAAGCTGTCAGGCATTCCATTGGCAGCAAGAGCCTCTCGGTGGATGCTGCAGTGTACCCAAGTGGCATCGGTAGTAACTGCTTGCACGCGCATTACCACTCCACTATGTCTCCCTGGCATGGCTTTTGCGCCATCAGTACAGAGACCAACATGAGCAGCAGTTACGTTTGGCTACATACGGACCGTTAGTGGAATTCCCACAGTTAATGTGATTGGATGTTAATTATTTGACGAGGTTACCTGTATTTGACATTGTGTTGTTATTTCGCTGAACACTAGATGGTTTAATTTTATTTTAGGCAGTGAAATGAGGCTATTCAGGCGAGGGGGGAAAAAACTCACCCAAATGTATAGCCCCATTGTAAAATAAAAATGGGCTGTTTGAAAATGTGAAGATTTAAAAAATGTTTATCTTGTATCCCAGTTTGGGAATACCTGCGCAAGTGGCTTGATCTTGACTGGGGGGTATTGGGGGAACAGGCATCTCTGGGTGTTATTGTTTCAGGGTGTCGGGGTCTGAAACAGCATGCTTAGACTATCTGGTTCAGACTAGGAAGCTTGCCACATGTTGCAGTATTGCAGTCTTCTCCTGGCCAGTCCAGAGACCCAGGGATAGGTGCTGGGCTGGCTGGTTACTTCACCAGACTGAGTGACCAATGCTGACATGTCGCACAGCACGTCTTTCCTGTGATGTTTGTCAAACTAAATACAACAGTGCATTCCACATACAGGATGTCGTCCAAGTCGGGGATAATAGAATCATGTGTTTGTCAGGAAGATCTTCATGAGTAATCAATGCTTTGGCTGCCAGCGAAACAGAAAATCCCCAGGAAACGGCACTGGCAGTGGGCTGGAGTGCATGGCAGCATTGTCCATGATGAAAACCACAGTGAGCTCATCAGGAAATGTGAATACCTGGAGCTAATATGTTGTAGTCTGAAGACTTCCTTATTCTGGGAGCACATAGTTATGTTACACAGTTTAGCAGAAACGAACCCCTCTGTTGGAGTAATTAGAAGCACTCTTGTGCTCGCACACACCAAAAGAACACTATCCTTTTTTTTTCATAAAACGGAAATATGCTCAAGGGATTCATTCCAGCTCCACTGAATCACAACAAGCCATTTGAGCAGTGAGACTGTCCACGGTCCTCCTCTCCGTCCGTCCTGGGCTTGGAGCTAGAACTGGAAAATACGTGGATAGGAGCCAGGAGGGGAGTTAGCCGCAGCTTTTGGCACAGGAGCACAGCTCAGAAGCCACATAGCCTCCTGTGGCCTTCCCCTTCCTCACTGCCCTGCTCCATGGTGGCTCTCCCCTGCCAGCCACCGCCTCTGTTTACGTGGAGCAGTGGGAATGTGCTGACTGCAAGACCAAAATGTCTGCGGACATACCTGAGATTCCTCGCAGTGCTAAGAGATGTCCTAATTTGTCTGGAATATCCGTTCTCTTGACATGACCCACCTGTAAATCACGGTGTCTTGTCCTACACCTTCTGTCTGCCTTCACTCTGTATGAGAGGTCCACGGGTGAAACCACGACACCCAGACATTTTACTCAAACCATTCCCCTTGTCACAAGAGCTTCTTCGCAGATACCATAGTTGGGTAAAGTTCACCAGTGGCACTGCAGAAGAGACCTATATTTCACATTTTCCATCCCAGTTTCAGAGCTCCCTGTTATCATAGCAGAAACAGCTCTTGTGCCTAACCAACTAAGAGTGCTATATGATAGACAGCTAAACTCAGCAAAAAAAGAATGGTCCCCTTTTCAGAACCATGTCTTTTCAAAGATAATTCGTAAAAATCCAAATAAATTCACAGATCTTCATTGTAAAGGGTGTAAACACTGTTTCCCAGGCTTGTTCAATGACACATAAAGAATTAATGAACATGCACCTGTGGAACAGTAGTTAAAACAATAGCAGCTTACAGACGGTAGGCAATTTAAGGTCACAGTTATGAAAATGTAGGACACTAAAAAGGCATTTCTACGGACTCTGATAAACACCAAAATAAAGATGCCAGGGTTCGTGCTCATCTGCGTGAACGTGCCTTAGGCATGCTGCAAGGAAGCATGAGGACTGCAGATGCGGCCAGGGCAATAAATTGCAATGTCTGGACTGTGAGATGCCTAAGACAGCGCTACAGGGAGACAGGACGGACAGCTGATCGTCCTCGCAGTGGAAGACCACGTGTAACAACACCTGCATAGGATCAGTACATCACACCTGCGAGACAGGTACAGGATGGCAACAACAACTTCCCGAGTTACACTAGGAATGCACAATCCCTCCATCAGTGCTCAGACTGTTCACAATAGGCTGAGAGAGGCTGGACTGAGGGCTTGTAGGCCTGTTGTAAGGCAGGTCATCACCAGACATCACCGGCAACAACGTCGCCTATGGACACAAACCCACCGTCGTTGGACCAGACAAGACTGGCAAAAAGTGCTCTCTACTGACATTGTGGATTTGTCTCACCGGGGGTGATGGTCGAATTCGCGTTTGTTGTCGAAGGATTGAGCGTTACACCAAGGCGTGTACTCTGGAGCGGGATTGATTTGGAGGTGGAGGGTCTGTCATGGTCTGGGGTGGTGTGTCACTCATCATTGCCTACAGTGACAACAAGCTCAGTCCAATCTCAATTCTGTGCGTTACAGGGAACGCAGTGGTACCCTTCCTACAGGTCCTACAGGCTCATCCTGACGTGACCTTCCAGCATGACAATGCCACCAGCCATACTGCTCGTTCTGTGCGTGATTTCTTGCAAGACAGGAATGTCAGTGTTCTGCCATGGCCAGCGAAGAGCCCGGATCTCAATCTCATTGAGCACATCTGGGACCTGTTGGATCGGAGGGTGAGGGCTAGGGCCATTCCCCGCGGAAATGTCCGGGAACTTGCAGGTGCCTTGGTGGAAGAGTGGGGTAACATCTCACAGCAAGAACTGGTAAATCTGGTGCAGTCCATGAGGAGGAGATGCACTGCAGTACTTCATGCAGCTGGTGGCCAAACCAGATATTGACGGTTACTTTTGATTTTGACCTCCCCCTCCCCTTTGTTCAGGGACACATTATTCCATTTCTGTTAGTCACATGTCTGTGGAACTTGTTCTGTTTGACACAGTTGTTGAATCTTGTTATGTTCATTCAAATATTTACACATGTTAAGTTTGCTGAAAATAAATGCAGTTGACAGTGAGAGGATGTTTCTTTTTTTGCTGAGTTTATAAATGCTGTATTGTTGACTTATCTCAAATGCTGTGTTTAATAGCAGCATGTCACAACAGTCATGTATTGCCATTTAAATGAAGTATGAAACGGCACCAGTCCTTGACCCTGTCTGAGGCCATGTCTTTCTCCAATGCCAGGTCATTGACCTCCCACAGCCCTCATCCTGTGTGGCGGGTAGCGTGCAGTACCGTAGACCCAGAGCCCTGGGGAGGCAGTCAGCTGGAAAACTAAAGGCCAGTGTCCCCTGTGTAATGCACTGCCATTGTGTTAGTGTGAAAAATGCCACTGGAAAAAACACCATCAGGGATATAGCACACACTCACTTTTGTCTTCCTGGCCTGGGGTGGTACCACAACAGTAGAACGTGCTACTGGTCCTCGTGAGGGGTGTATAGCTCTGAGCTAATCATATAAAGTTTGGGGGGGGGGCTCACTGTTTTTTCAGGTGAAAAACAAAAGCGGAGGTATAAAAAGAAGAAAGGCCACGGTTGGAGGGTGACTTAGTGACAGCGATAGGGAGAAGGGAGTGGGCCTGGGCCCGGCAGGAAGCACCTGTCCCAGGGCCATTATCACAGGGCTCCCAGGCAGGGGCTCCACAGGCTGACTCATAAGCACATTGTGTTTCTCTATGGCCCAAGACAAAGCTGTTTACCCTCTGCTGTCTCCTCATCAAACACACTGTGCTCTTCAAATGGGCCGACCTGTTGTTGTTTTTGTGTTTGCTTTGCTTCACACAACTGCGTAGCATAAACTGTAAACAGCACTGCACACACTAAGAACTATATAACGATGAGTGAATTCTTCAAGCACAGTAAAGCTCTTGAAAGTTAACTATACGTGTTACATAACTGTGCTTGTCATGAATGTGTAACTCATTGTGTTAGTCAATGTGTTACAAAACAATGAATGGGGCGCATCTCACAGGCTGTGCATTAAGCACTGGTCCGAGAGCAAGGTACAGCACTCCGCCTGTAGGCCAGTGCCATCCATGGGGTGTGTGTGTGTGTGTGTGTGTGTGTGTGTGTGTGTGTGTGTGTGTGTGTGTGTGTGTGTGTGTGTGTGTGTGGGAGAGTGTGTGAGGATGCAGCACAACAATGGAGACAGCGTAATGTCAGGTTTGGATTAAGATGGAAAAGCCAGGCTCTGCTTATATCCCGCCATCAGCGGTCTCTGGAAAAGCCATGGAGTTTTCTTGGACTGTCGTGGTGGATTTCAGCACTGAAGACCATCCATCCCTGCTTTTAAGACAGAGTCTTCTCTGAACTTACACTCCATCCGCTTGTCACATGTTGGAATGGCATGTAGTTCTAGCCTTTTCCCCAGGAAACACGTGTTTGAAAGATCTTACTAAGGCAACCTTAGTTAACTAGGTTTATTAATCTAGTTTTCCTAAAACGAAACTCTAAAAAAAAAGTCACAAACATTCACCTCTTATGGTTTGGGACACCCTTAAGTATAGTGAATAGCATGAGTGCTCAAGGCGAGGTTTGAGCGGTTGCAGTGATTGGAGCAGAATTAAGCTGAAATTAAACTGACAGTAGATTGGTTTAAGAGAAGGAATGCCTAATCCTTTTTCTTTTTGCATTTTTAATGCATCTCGGATTGAAGTAAGTTACATGTGGTGAACCAGCCATATGTTTTTAATTTATTGTGTTTTAAAATAAATCCAAAGTATTCACCCCCAAGTGAAGAAATCTTCCCAGGAGACTTTGGATGTGAGGAACTCTGCAGAGCTGTCGGTATTTTCATGTTGTGCTAGCACAACAAATTACAACCCCCCCCCCCCCCCCCCCCCCCAACTTCTAGAAATGATCGCCATATGAGATATGGACCCTGAAATTCTTCACGTTGTACACGTTGTAGTTTTAGACATTGACCTCCTAGCCTATTACTCTCTTCCCCATCTTCCTGGCCTAGCTATCTGTTGAATTATTGCGGTCCTTTATGACCAGCTAAAAATATCCATCTCTAAAATGAACCATATGTTCCGGGTTGCATAACAGATCACAGGGAACCACAGAGCTGTGGGGACCGAGGGAAATAAGGATGGATGTGCAATGCCAGTTGTGGGCAGTCGCTTGCAGTGTGATGGAGCTCTCCAGTCAGACAGTTGGCCTACAGTACATCACAGGGCTACCTGAGCTCCACTTTGCACTCTGGTACCTGTGGGTTGAAGCTGGCCAGCTTTGTTTTGTTCTGTTTGTGTCGCGCTGACCCTGAAGATGTTCTCAGGAAGTGTGTGTGTGTGTGTGTGCCTCCTGTTTGCTGGTCTTCATCCTGGCCTCCTATGAATATAGCCTCCATCTCATCTCGGCTCAGCTCAAGACTTCCTACCATGTGGCTGCTCTGTGTGGCCCCGGCTGCTGGGGAAACTCAAATAGCCCTGGCACATGTTTGGAGTTCAGCTCTGTCCACTGTCCTGTCCATCTTCCAGAGTTGATAAAGAAGCAGATCTTTTGGCCGGCCAGGTTGCAGCCCGGTAATGACCCGCTCACCTCCGGCCAACCCCTTTCACCACTTTCCTGCAAGTCATTGTCTTGTCTTCCTGAGAAACAGGCCCTCGAAGTGAAGCGGGAAGAGATGGAGGAGGATAAGATGGAACTCAAAGATAGATGGAGAGGGAGGGAGCGAAAGAGAGGAGCGTACACATCACATCTGTTGTCGTGTTTTTGTCCTGACCACAACGTCTTGGCAATCACTTTGCTTTGACTCTGTCAGCACTTCACTGGCATCGGTTGGATGCACTTTGTTTTGGAAACATGTTTTATGCTCATGCAGCATGCGGTATTACTGTTGTCCTTCATTACATTTACCTTGTTGCCTTACAAATACCTACCTAGTCAGCCACTCTTGTTGGATAATAGAACTTAATGTATGTGGTCAACAAAGTGTCCTCAAAGGCTTTAATTCAGACAGTTGGATCTCGATATGCATTGCTCTTGTGTAGTATTCTCATCAGAACCGGCCAGGTAAACTTGGTTTAAATCTCTCGACAGAGAATGTTGTGTTGGGGGGAGATTCCACCCTGGGAATGCTCTTCATTCCTGTCGGAGGAGTTGGGAAAGTCTTTTCCCATCAACTTGTCCTTTTTTTCCAGTTCCAGACTTCCTTCTCTTTCACCCAGTTCAGTCTTGCGTCACATTTGTTAATGCTCAGAAGGGAGGAGACATCTACATTTTATTACCATACAGAGGAACTCAAGAATACTTTGATTTGTTTGTTTGGCTATGTCAACTTAGGGAATCAAACTTTGAAACCAGTATTTATTTCTTGGAATTTGAGGCGTGGAGATGTCATAAGCCTATATTAACTCCATTCCCCATTTTTCAACTGTAGCAACACAAGTGAAGGTTGCATCAGATGTCTTTCTAGGGTTGTCTCCTTGTAAAGACTGCCCAGTGTGTCCCTGACTGACGGTCTGGAGTTTCAGCCCCAGTGCCCACAGCATAGCTGTTTGTTTGTCCCCTGTGTAGTTATTACAGCGGCATACAGTACATTTTCACAGTATTAGAATACGGCCCTGACCACAAACTAGGCTTCAGTTCGGTGAGACTGTTCCCCATGCTTTTCTGTGCCGATTCTTACCAGGTCAAGTTGCAGATCTGGTGTCGCTATCTGAAAGGGTGGAGGGTGGACTAGGGGGGAGCCATGCCGCACAGAGCCACATGATGCAGAGAGTTCAATCGGTGGCAGGGCAGCAATGTGCTAAAGGACAAAGATCCCAGAGTCTGTTAGCCAATGAGTTCCATTGTCACTTGACTGTGGTCTAATTTGAGACCAGTGACTGTCCTCGCCATGACTCAGCTTGTGTGTGTGTGTGCGTGCGTGTCCGTACACCATGCATATATATATATATATATATATATATACACACACACACACTACGTGGGTGTGCGCGTGTAGTTGTGCACGTTTACACCATGTGTATGTGGTTTTGTTTTTGCACTGTATGTTTCTAGACAAGCCACGCACCTGTTGCACTGCAGTGAACATATTTTGCTTGATCTCTCCAAACAGTCTGCTGGTACTGTGTGTGTCAGTCACAGCTGGCGGCAGGCAGGGGCTCCCTGGAGCTGCTACCTGGAGTGGTGCCTAGAATCTCTGCTCTGTGTGTGTGTGTGTGTGTGTGGCAGATAGGCCGTCACACCGCAAGAGTCTACACGCGTTCAGGGCATGGGCATGCTTGGATGCACTTCTTCTTACTATAGAATGATTGACAGTAGAGTAAGTTTTCAGCTCCTTTTCCTTTGTCAGTTAGACAGCTACTGGTCATTGGACTAGTTTTTTTCATCTCTTTTATGCAAGTAATCCTCCTCTCTGCTCTCTGGTTAATATAATAATATACAGTGCCATTAAGCAGGTGCTTTTATCCAAAGTGACTTATTCATGCCTGCAGACATTTTACATATTGGTGGTCCTGGGAATCGAATCCACTACCCTCAGTCCTCATCTACTCTGCTTTTTATTCCATTTTCCCCCTCCACCCATATTACTGGTGCTGATATTAGTGTATCAGATGTTGCGACTAAAGGCCCTGCCAGTCAACTCTTATTCAGTCTGTTTTTCTATATTCAGACTCCCTAGTAAGTCTAGCTACTTGAGTCTAAGCTAATATTTACAGAGAGAAAATCCTTCAAACATGATTGCCTTCCAGTCAGTCACTGGCATGTGAAAACGGATAGGTTATCTCCATTGGTGTTAGGTAGTAGACTGTCTGGCTGTTATTCAGCCCACTAAAGGCACTGGGCACGTTGAGAAACCCAGTCCAGAGCCTCTCCTCAGACCTCCGGGGTAGTGTGAGCATAACAGCTTTGCAGAAGATGGCCATTGGTATCATTTAAGTAAAACAATACCCCTTTCTTCCTCCTACACACTCACACCTCTGCTTCCATCCCCCATTTTATAGTATCTCCACTTATCTCCCAAGGTATGCGGTCCGAATGCTGTTTATCTCCTTTCCGACAGTGATTAATGACATATACTTAGAATATTTTTGGATGTGTTCACAGTTATCTGCAATTGTCCTTAGGTCCTGTCTGGGCCCTGGCCCAGAATGTATGACACTCCCCCACAATGCAGCTTTTCCAGATTTCCTGCTGTCTATTGTGTCTGTTGGAGGATGGTGGTATCCTGGTTCAAGCCCCCGGGCTAGTCGAGCACAGCTCCCTCTCTCTTTTCCTATATTGCGCTCTCTTCCTCTCTCTCATCCTATCTTACGCCACCCACCCACCTTATCTTTTCATTTTATCTTCTCTCTCTCCCTCTATCTCTCCTCTCACCCCCCCTTCCCCCTTCTCCTCTCCCTCCATCAGTCCAATGTTCTCCCAGTGAAACGCCTGAGGAGCAGTCTAAATACTGTCCCACAGCCAGGCCAGCTCGGCCTCCAGCACAAACACACAAGATTTACTCACTCTGGCTGCCTGCCTGCCTCTCACATGCTGCTCTCGACACTCCATCATCCTCATCATTTCTCTGTTTTTCTTCTATGCCTGCATGGTTTCTATCCTCGCACATCTCTCTCTTCTATCCTCGCTCATCTCTCTCTCTTCTATCCTCGCTCATCTCTCTCTCTTCTATCCTCGCACATCTCTCTCTCTTCTATCCTCGCACATCTCTCTCTCTTCTATCCTCGCACATCTCTCTCTCTCTTCTATCCTCGCACATCTCTCTCTCTCTTCTATCCTCGCACATCTCTCTCTCTCTTCTATCCTCGCACATCTCTCTCTCTCTTCTATCCTCGCACATCTCTCTCTCTCTTCTATCCTCGCACATCTCTCTCTCTCTTCTATCCTCGCACATCTCTCTCTCTCTTCTATCCTCGCACAGCTCTCTCCCTCTACCCCTTCTCTTGCTCACCAGTACTCCATTTTCCCATTAGATTGCATTTATTTTGTGTTTCTAACGTTTACAAATCAAGTTGAGATGGTTCAGTAGTGGAGTAAAGATTAAAACAACAGGATCCCTAACTGATACGTTTTGTCCCAGAAAAAGGAAGAAGTGGTGCATTTTTAAAAAATGAAATGGGGTTTTCTGTCAATTAGTCATTATCTTGTTTGTTTTAATGATAACATGGGATTTCCTGCTTGAACGTTTAAATGCTTATCTAACTGAGCACATAGCAGCCTACTGTTTCACAGTGGAAGTCGGTACTTTTGGTTTCAGTACCCCCATTTCATCTGCACGCTGAGGGCAGACTGTTCTAGTACAGGTGCTCATGTATAATGGTGTGTTATACTTTGTGTTTTTTTATCCAGTTCTGCCAGCCAGGAGGATGGAGGCTGTCCCGAGAGAGGAAAGCTCCCACCTTCTTCACGGTGGTGTTGACGGACATCGACTCAGACAGACACTACTGCTCCTGCCTCACCTTCTACGAGGCGGAGGTCAACCTGCAGGTGAGATGGCCTGTTGTATTCCTCAACCTCAACCCAACTCCCCTTCATGCGTATCTTATCCACTTACAAGGGCATTATGCTAAATGTTATATAAAATCTAATGTACAGTGGGGCAAAAAAGTATTTAGTCAGCCACCAATTGTGCAAGTTCTCCCACTTAAAAATATGAGAGGCCTGTAATTTTCATCATAGGTACACTTCAACTATGACAGACAAAATGAGAAATTATCCAGAAAATAACATTGTAGGATTTTGAAAATTAATTTATAATATAATAATAATATAATATAATAATAATATAATAATATAATAATAATAATAATATAGTGGTGTGGTGGTCCTGTGGTGGTCCTGTGTAGCTCAGTTGGTAGAGCATGGCGCTTGTAACGCCAGGGTAGTGGGTTCGATCCCCGGGACCACCCATACGTAGAATGTATGCACACATGACTGTAAGTCGCTTTGGATAAAAGCGTCTGCTAAATGGCATTTATTATTATTATTATTATTATATTAATTTATTTGCAAATTATGGTGGAAAATAAGTATTTGGTCACCTACAAACAATCGAAGTTTCTGGCTCAGACCTGTAACTTATTCTTTAAAAGACTATTCTGTCCTCCACTTGTTACCAATATAAAAGACACCTGTCCACGACCTCAAACAGTCACACTCCAAACTCTACTATGACCAAGACCAAAGAGCTGTCAAAGGACACCAGAAACAAACTTGTAGACCTGCACCAGGCTGGGAAGACTGAATCTGCAATAGGTAAGCAGCTTGCTTTGAAGAAATCAACTGTGGGAGCAATTATTAGGAAATGGAAGACATACAAGACCACTCCTCCCTCGATCTGGGGCTCCACGCAAGATCTCACACTGTGGGGTCAAAATGATCACAAGAATGGTGAGCAAAAATCCCAGAACCACACGGGGGGACCTAGTGAATGACCTGCAGAGAGCTGGGACCAAAGTAACAAAGCCTACTATCAGTAACACACTACGCTGCCAGGGACTCAAATCTTGCAGTGCCAGACGTGTCCCCCTGCTTAAGCCAGTACATGTCCAGGCCCATCTGAAGTTTGCTAGAGAGCATTTGGATGATCCAGAAGAAGATTGGGAAAATGTCATATGGTCAGATGAAACCAAAATAGAACTTTTGGTAAAAACTCAACTCGTCGTGTTTGGAGGACAAAGAATGCTGAGTTGCATCCAAAGAACACCATACCTACTGTGAAGCATGGGGGTGGAAACATCATGCTTTCGGGCTTTTTTTCTGCAAAGGGACCAGGACGACTGATCCGTGTAAAGGAAAGAATGAATGGGGCCATGTATCGTGAGATTTTGAGTGAAAACCTCCCATCAGCAAGGGCATTGAAAATGAAAGTTGGCTAGGTCTTTCAGCATGACAATGATCCCAAACACACTGCCCGGGCAACGAAGGAGTGGCTTCGTAAGAAGCATTTCAAGGTCCATTTCAAGGTCCATTTCAAGGCCTCCAGATCCCAACCCCATAGAAAATCTTTGGAGGGAGTTGAAAGTCCGTGTTGCCCAGCAACAGCCCCAAAACATCACTGCTCTAGAGGAGATCTGCATGGAGGAATGGGCCAAAATACCAGCAACGGTGTGTGAAAACCTTGTGAAGACTTACAGAAAATGTTTGACCTCTGTCATTGCCAACAAAGGGTATATAACAAAGTATTGAGATACTTTTGTTATTGACCAAATATATTATATTCCACCATAATTTGCAAATAAATTCATTCGAAATCCTACAATGTGATTTTCTGGATGTTTTTCTTCTCATTTTGTCTGTCATAGTTGAAGTGTACCTATGATGAAAATTACAGGCCTTATCTTTTTAAGTGGGAGAACTTGCACAATTGGTGGCTGACTAAATACTTTTTTGCACCACTGTATATCTGTTACAGCTTCCCCATAATTGCCTTATTCAAAGACATTTGGTGGATTTTCATGCCTTTAAACACTTACACACTTGCTGAATAGGACTACGTCCTGCAGGACCTGGGTTTAGGATCTGGGTCATAAGGGCAAAATAAGTGAACCACGGTAGAGTAGATAGTGCCTACTGCCTCGGCTGGCAGGTTGATGCATCTCTCAATAAGCAGCACGGGGTTATGTCCGTTCATTTCTTTATCATTTCAAGCTTCTCTCTCTCTCTCTGGTTTAATACTTGATTCCGAGCATCCAGCGGGGGCTGTTTGTTAATTCTTGAGAATTTTGGGGGGGGTTTTGATTTTCTTTTTGTTTTTCAATGTTGTAATTGTTTTGTTTTCTTGCATGGCACATTTTTGTACTATTAGGAATTTGTGTCACGGCATGATGTGTTCCAGAACCCACTAAAGTGGGACAATAACAGCACTCTGGATGAATTGAGATGAAGTGAACAACACTTCACATAATGAAGGGTTTTGGTGTGATGGGAGAAAAGACGTATCCAATGAGCTGACATCTCATCCCCTCTAGCACTGGCTCTTGGATGCACCCATCCTCATTTGAATTCAATTCTATCTTTGATGTTTTTTCTTCCACGCAATTTCACAAACCCCTGAAATAAACTAATGCAAGGACCTCAATCCTCCTAAGGTTTGCCCTGATACATTACACAGAATGCCTGGATGGATGTCTAATTGTGGCACAATGGCCTGACATCACCCTCCAGACTGTCTCTGAGTAGGATGTGTCCCCTGCCTCATATTATACACATGATAACCATGGCCATTAGTCATATTCATTCAAGTCAGTGACGTTTAGTTCATTGAAATCTGACATTCCTTGACAGGCCCCATTCAATCAGGTGGAATTCTTCTGACCATTAGTCATGTTAATTCAAGGAGGCTTATGAAAACGTTAATTGAAATCTGATCATATCCTCTTACATAAATTCCGGTGGAATTCTAACCTTTATTAACTGCGTGGTCATGATGACATGTCACATTCTGATGTGATGATTCTGTTTACATGAATGCTCAGACTCAACATCCTAGCATGTTGATGAGTTTAACATTAGTTTACCATTACACAGTGTACTGTATGAATCAGACCAATTTTCACAAACATCCCTTGTGCCTGGATGTGGAACCACTGATTTTCCATGTGGAGTTCAAACAAAGCCTTGGCATGAGACAAGGTATAAACCACGACATCCTTCATTAAATAAGCGTGATAATGGCTAGGTTAGCTGCGACTGGGTCTCTCTATCCTGGCCTGGTCTATGCCTGGGCTGGAAGGTTACATAACCGGCCCTGCAGTAGTGTGAATAATTCCCCTGTCAGGCGCTGTTTGGTGATGTCCTGCAGCTGTCCACTCTGTCTTTCTGGCCGACTGGACCCTCTTCTCGTGATCAGACTTTAATCCTCCCTTATTTGTTTTCTGTCCTCCTCACACGCCGGCCGGTCTACTGAGGGAGAAGAGGTGAAGGCCACCCGTAACGATCAGTGCAGTGTCATCGCAGACATTAATACAGGATCGTTAGAAGTCTTGATTACAGGGCTAAATGTGGCCAGTCACCTCACTGCCTCTTCATCATGGCCCCACCTCTCTGTTTTGGTTTGATTTCTTTCCAGGAACTGTTCCCAGACCCCTTTGTGCACTTGGTAATGGCTCAGATAAGGATAGGAGTTTGGATCACACACTGGACAGATGTGAGGCTGGTTTTTCACTGTGTAGGTGACTGTTGCAGTGTCTTATGGTTTAGGGACCAGCTTGATACAGTATACCATCCACTGCAAAAGTTTGTACCAGAGCCAGGACCTATGTTCTCAATATTCACATTTACACTATTAACAAGATTAGCAAAATGCTGAAGTAGTTTGAGATGGTGTTATACCACAGTACCAAAACATCATGTTACTTATTATGCCAACATTTTAGAATAACATACTACCGTTTCATGATATTACAAAAATGATCAAATGTTTATGAAGTCAATTTTGTTTAGACATTAAGTTGAATTTAAGCAACACTAGTCTCTTGTATGCGTAGGTCCAAGAATGTCCACGTTATGTTCATGCGCACATCACCCGTGGCAGCTGTAATCGGCCAGCCACATCCCCATCCAGCCATCACTCACCTGCTTCTCTCCTCTCCGTCCGCTCTTTCTGCTCATCTACTCCAGGGCATGCAGACCCTGATCAGTCTGCTGCAGGTTACATTTGATACATTGGAGGAGTGCGAGCAAAGTTGATACATTGTGTAGAAGTTCATCCCTGGTATAACCAAGTGCACAGGCCAGTTTGATGGTCTTTGAAAGTTCACAGTCACGCAGCAGGAACAGAGAGTAAAAACAGCTTCGCAACAGTCGTGTTTACAAATTTACGGCAAAGAAAAGAGCTATTACCGGACCTTTTTTCCTTCCTGCGTGATTTTGCGCTCATTTCATATGATTTCACAAACCACATTGCTGGATTGATAACAATGTTGTTCAGTCATATTACCTAGCTAGCTAACAACCTGGTAACGTGACAGTAGGTTAAGGCACATTTGATTGGCCCAGGAAGAAAAGGGTCTGCTTCTCATGGGATGTGCTTCAAAAGTAGGATTCATAATCTCTTTCTGGTGCTCCTTACATTCTGTTTTGGTGCCGAACGTTTTTAAAGTTGGGAGCAGTGTGTACGTATTTGTGTGAGCGAGAGAGAGTGGTGTGTGTTTTGAGGTAGACCGAGAGAGAGAGAGCAGTGTGTATGTGTGAGCGAGAGAGTGGTGTGTGTTTTGAGGTAGACAGAGAGAGAGCAGTGTGTATGCATTTGTGGGAGCGAGAGAGAGTGGTGTGTGTTTTGAGGTAGACAGAGCGAGAGAGAGCAGTGTGTATGTGTGAGTGAGAGAGTGATGTGTGTTTTGAGGTAGACAGAGCGAGCAGTGTGTACGTATTTGTGGGAGCGAGAGAGAGTGGTGTGTGTTTTGAGGTAGACAGACAGGGAGCAGTGTGTACGTGTTTGTGGGAGCGAGAGAGAGTGGTGTGTGTGTGTGTGTTATAGGGAGACCGAGAGACTGTGCGAGGGTTTCATGCAGTGTTTTCTCCTTACTGTCACAATGACACGCAGATCATTATGCATGTGTGTTCCTTCCCCCATTCCTCCAGCCAAATCACAAGTAGACCTTTGCAAATATGAGAAAATTAGCCATTCAATATCTGTTTTATTGAAAAGTGTGAATATCAGTGACAGCTTTTTTTGTGTAGCACTTGCACATAAAAAGTACAAAACTGGAAAAGTGTCGGGGGGGCGAACAGGACGCTAGTCCAATCAGAATTCTCTCTGGTATTGTGATACTTGGCCTGGTATCTTATCATAAATAAAATGTTGGTATAATGACAGCACTAGTTTGAGGTGCATCATGTGTTTTGTCAAATACACCTAACTTGGATAGTATATTGGGCCTACTCTGCAAAGCATATTATTGAGAAGGGCACACATGGTTTTTGTAGACCCTGTAAGCCAGCATACAGCAGTTTTTTGTTTGTTTATTTTGGCGTTATCATGAGCCTTACCCTGTAAAGTTTAAACCAGCGTGGCTTTTCACTATGTGATTGGATTCGAGAGGCAGAAATGTATTTTCGCCGATAATTGAACCAAATCTTCAGAATGGTGTAGAAATGTGTTTCCCATCTGATGGGATATTTAGATCCTGTGTTCCCTGCTCGGAGCATGCCAGAGCTCTTGTGGCATGTTTTCATTGTCTGAAGGAATATATGTGATTCTGATAAAGGGTTTAGCCAGGAACGAGCCCTGTGAGGTTGCTTTGCTGCGATCTCTGTAAACTGATAGGACTGACGGCTCCTGGTATGGGACAATTGGAACCAGATTGAGACCACTGAGACTTGACCTCTGTGTCCCAGTGGAGCACTTTGGGAAGGAGTGGGAGGTATCTTTGTTCAACTCATTCACCTTAATGACCCATATGCTGTTATTTTACGTGGTCACTCAATTGCTATTTATGGTACATTACGCCATGTACTTCGAACCCAAGTGTCTGCATCGTATTTTGCCTAGGTTTTGAATGATTAATATCCTAAAGGTAGGCCTACATCTCACTGCTGATTTACAGTCAGTATGTGACTCTGGAAGGCAAATGACACTGCTGGGTTTTGTTCAGACGGTCTCCACGACAATAAATGTTTTATTTTTTGGGGGTTTAGTAATCTTTTATGAACCCCATGGTGATTTGAAGAAAATCCTCTTTGCTCTTTCAACTCCTCAACTGCAATGAGTATCTGTTTTAATGGGTACTACTGATTTGGAGAGGATCTTTTTAAAATAAGTCTATATATCCCATTGCGAAAACACCGGATTTAGAGTTTTTTGTAGACATACAGACACAGTTCTGAGGGGACTTTTCCATACTGTGTTCTTTTGACTGATTTGAATAGTACTCGTACTGTGTGAACTGTACTCTGTGCCTGCGTCAATCAGAATTCTCGAGGAGGGGGTGGCACATGCACGTTTCCAAAAATAGGCTACAGTGTGTGATGTACTATAGAATGTACACGCTGTGGTTTGACCTGGAAGTAGATAACACTAGAGCCACCCTCGGCGGGTAAGCAGTTGTTTTTCTTTCCGTCCCCGCTCAGGCGTTTTTACGCCTGCTGTGTTAGCTAACCACTGCACATGGTCTTAACTCACCCCCATATCACTGTTGAACTTTCCCATTTAAATAACTTCTTCTGTTTTGCTGTTTCAGGGAACAAAGACCACCGAAGCAGATGAGGATGAGGAAGAGGATGGCTTGATCCAGCCCGCTCAAGTCTTTGCACCCAAAAGTCTCATTCTGGTCTCCAGGCTGGATTATCCTGAAATATTCCGGGTAACATGATAACACTGATTAATTCCTGACTAACATAGGTTCCTTTTCAAAATGTCAGATGACCATGCATAGTGGTCATTTCAGTTTTTGCGGGTTTATTTGCTATCGAAGGTTACCTGGCCAGGAAGTTTCTTGGTCCTATTGATGAGGTTCATGACTTCACTTTACTTATCTCTGCCTAATTAGCATTGGCATGATAAACAGTAGCGTGTCAATTAGTGCATTGACTATCAATTGTCTCATGATGGTGATAGAATGCATCATGTTGTATCCTGTGTGCGGACAATGAACATATTGGCTTTATAGAGTGAATTCTGCAAGTACTCTCAAGGCCAGGATATCCAGCCAATCCCTTACTTAAGAACAGAGTGGGGCTTAGCGGATCTCTCCTGTCCCTAGGCACTCCACTGGACCACTACAGTATTCAACTTTGGCATTCAAATGTCTCCGACACACATATTGATTTAGCATTTATTTTTAGCTTTGCAAATGGCATTTGCCATTAAACCACACATCTCAGCTGTACATTCGGAATATTACATAAAATACTATAAATCTGATGGTATTCGATGACAAATTCGCACAGTGTCTTTAATTGTCCATTTTAGGCACCAAACTGTGATTGGGTGTATGTATGTATCTTGTGATACATCTGTATGCGAGTGTGTTGATTGACCTGGTTGTGTGTCTGTCTCCTCCTGACCTCCCCAGGGCTGCTTGGGCCTGATCTACACGGTGTACGTCGACAGCCTGCCGTTCCCTCTGGAGGGGCTGGTTTCCAACCTCTTCACGTGCATGGTTCCTGTGGCTGGTGGCTCCCAGGTAAAACAGGCCTTACTAAAGCAAACAATTCCTCAAATATTCCATCTTAGAGGGCTTGTCTAACCCCCTCTCAACCCCCCTGGCCTGCTCTCCACAGAGGCATCAATCCACCCCAGAATGGGGGTCAGTCTGGGTTAATGTTGCTGCTAGACCCACACAAGGTGCTGGTTACTCACCGATGGCCTAATGCTTATTATAGTAGTAGAGTGTGAGTGAGTGAGGGAAGGAAGGAAGTCATGTTTTGGCCCATGTGAGAGTCCAGAAAAATGATTTGCGTTTGCTTTCCATTCAATCATGCATTCCTCGTCTAGATGGTGCCATAGATTGCTATACCACCGCGTGCAGAAATGTCCTCATAATACTATTTTATTTTTCTAGCTGCTCTTCTGAAGACATTACTTAGTGAAGCTAGGGTACAAAAAAACAGAGTAGGGGGCCTGTTTTTATATTTTCACGTCTTACTAGGTTATTTAAACCCACATCTGAAGCTGTCCTACAGTATAACCAAAACCCTACGCTGGTCTGTTCCCTTAAAGTCTAGACAATGGTGATCAATGTGGCTTTAAAAAACTAGACAATATTTAAACTATTTGTAAAGAGGAAGGAATGTGGCCCATGATTAATTTCACATCCTGAACCTTAGGGTAATTTTGTTTTTTTAATGCAATTTACCAACACATGTCAGTGTTCCTCCTCAAATTATTGCCGCTCCCCGCAGAGCCAAGGGCTTTCGGCTGTAGTGACACAACATGAGTTAGAAACCTCAGGAGTGGAACAGACTCATCCTTCAACAGACTGTCAAACATGAAGGAATGTCATGAATCTGGGAACAGAGTTGTTCTCTAGCTGGTTCAAACTCAGTTGAAAGGCTATGATCCCAATTAATACCTTTTATTGACCATGGTTCAATCCACTAGGATCTTTGTCAGGTCAAAAGCCAAACTCCGTTGAACCACTGTCTGTACCCCTATCATGTTCAACATTGGTTTAGCTGAATTAGACATACTGATTGCGTTCATGCGAACACACTGTTTCAACTGTGCGCTTACTTCTCTACCCTCAGCCACACTGGATACAGCGACGGACGCTGCTGTCCCTATTGGATTGCAGAGGTGTTGTGCCGTGCCAGTGAAATTTAGGTTAATATGCCATTGCGGTTTCTCCGATTGCCGCCAGACTGATTCCAAAGGCTAATTCAGTCATGCAGCTGCGATGTCCATCGGGTTCAACAACACGTGTTTTATTCATTTTCTGGGAGATCGTCAAAAAAACTCTCACACAGTGGATCCCTTAACTGCCATTGTACTGTCATTTCTTCCTTGCCTATATGACCTTTGGCCTTGTACTGAGGTACAGTCTTGTTCAGTTTCCCAATGATATTTACAGTACCATGAAAACATGTTTTGTCTGTTAGCAAAAAATGTCCCGAAACAGTCTTGTCTAGTTCTATGATAGATCCATCCAATGGTTTTTCATATAACCTGACTTTTCACTTTTGTGTGTTTTGTGATTTTCTCACAGAAACTGTTTTCCCTGGGAGTGGGCGACCGACAGCTAATCCAAACCCCTCTGAATGACAACCTGCCTGTTACATGCAAGAGTGTGGCCCTGCTCTTCCAGCAGCTTGGTATGTCACTGGGCTTCTGCTTCCTCATTACTGCTGTCATGACGTGTCATGACCCTTTGGGTATAGAGAGTGCATATCCTCTCTCCCTCTTACACCCAGGTTCTGTTATTTCAGGTCGTACATTCCTGGAAGAGACTCTCTCCCTCATGCAGTATAGAAAGAGGGTTTCACAAATAAATGAACTTTTATCTCACAGAACTTGAGAACTGAACAATATCCATGTTTTGGAGAATGTGTAAACGGTCGGTGGAGAATCCAGCTACAACCGGTCCAGTTTGATTAATGTTTGTGACCTCATGAGAGACAATACAGCCACATTACCATAACTCTGTTTATACAAGAGTCTCCGTTATGAGTTTTGCATCTAATTATTGTATAAAATGAATGAGTAAAGATGAAACTATTTGAAATTATGTAATGTGATTTTAAACTGTTTAATGAAAGACAATCCAATTCCCTTTAAAGTTAACTAAGTCATTGGCCCGCCCTATCAGCACAGACATTGATCTGGCGTCATGGGACAACCTTTTCTGCTGTTCCGAATATAACCCCCACCTGGAGAAGCCCGCTTCAGACCATGTGTACCCCGATTTCCGAGAGGGCAAAGGTTTAAGTGGAGACCACGCGTACCTCGATTACCAAGAGCGCAAAGGTTTGAGTCGAGACCATGCATTCCTTGGTTATTGAATTCCTAACCAAACCATGTGGAGCATTGGCTACACTGGTGTAAGTAGTACAACTCTGAGACTATTAATACCGACAGAATAAGAGCAAATCTTCAATACTAATTACTAGTCTGCTGCTAGAATTTATGTCGACTGAATGCAAAGACCGACAACCGCCCGAAACATCTATCCTATAAGAATGATTTCTGAATGTTACTCTGAAGTATCCATTCTAACCAAAGACTTTGTGGAAGAGAGAGACGGGCAGATTAACTTTCCAACAGAAAGATGGACGATTCCAATTACCCACTGAGCGTAAATATATATTAATTGTAATTATGACTTCCTGGTTAATTACATTTACATGATTAGTTTAATCACGTAATAATAATTACAGAGAATTGATTTGATAAAATACGTTTTCACTTTAATGATGCCAAAGACACGACACTACAGTACAATCAGTCAATTCCAAACTTCATGAACTCGACTCCACTTCATGGCACCATCATGTTCCCTCCGTTATTTACAGTCTGGTGTGTATCGGGTCTACTTGGTTGCAGTACAGTAGCTCTAGGCTGCTCTGCCTGTTGGTCACGTACAGTCACAGTATACACAACTCGCATTGTAATTTAGTTTATGTTTCCTGTTAACATGATATCGCGGGCGACTCAAATAACCTGACAGCTGAATACGAACTGTAGTGCCAGATATTAGGAATATCCCTCTTTTATCCCTTTTTTCCCCCGTTTATTTTAGAGAGTAGCTTCGTTGTATGACAGGTTATCCGGTCTTGATCCTTGATGGTATTAAGCTTTTTTAGGTTCAACTCCAACATTAAGAGGTTTAGAGTTACAACACAAATGAATAAAGCATCTGTCCAAATCACAATTTTAAACTCTCAAATTGAATAGCCACTAAGCAGTTGGATTAATGCTGTACAAATGAACATGTACAGTGCCTTCAGAAATTATTCACACTCCTTGACTTTTTCATCATTTTGTTGTTCAAATTTAGATTGTTTTGGTTCACTGGCCTACACACTATACCCCATAATATCAAAGTGGATTTTTTATTTATTTTTAATGTTTACAATTATTAAAAAATGAAAAGCTGAAATGTCTTGAGTCAAGTATTCAACCCATAATAAGTTGCATGGACTCACTCTGTGCGGGAATAGTGTTTAACATGAGTTTTGAATGACTACCTCTGTAGCCAGTCATAAGTTTACATACACTTAGGCTGGAGTCATTAAAACTTGTTTTTCAACCACTCCAAACATTTCTTGTTAACAAACTATTGTTTTGGCAAGTCTTATGTCATGCAGTCATTTTTCCAACAATTGTTTAAAAACAGATTATTTCACTTATAATTCACTGTATCACAATTCCAGTGTGTCAGAAGTTTACATACAATAAGTTGACTGTGCCTTTAAACAGCTTGTAAAATTCCAGGAAAGGATGTCATGGCTTTAGAAGCTTCTGATATGCTAATTGACACCATTTGAGTCAATTGGAGGTGTACCTGTGGATGTATTTCAAGGCCTACCTTCAAACTCAGCACCTCTTTGCTTGACATCATGGGAAAATCAAAGGAAATCAGCCAAGACCTCAGAAAAAAAAGTGTAGAGCTCCCCAAATCTGGGAACAATTTCCAAATGCCTGAAGGTATAATGTTCATCTGTACAAACAATAGTACGCAAGTATAAGCATCATGGAAATCGCAGCCGCCATACCGCTCAGGAAGGAGACGCATTCTGTCTCCTAGAGATGAACGTACTTTGCTGCGAAAAGTGCAAATCAATCCCAGATCAACACCAAAGGACCTTGTTAACATGCTGGAGGAAACTGGTACAAAAGTGTCTATATCCACAGTGAAACAAGTCCTATATCGACATAACCTGAAAGGCCGCTCAGCAAGAAAGAAGCCATTGCTCCAAAACCGCCATAAAAAAGCCAGACTATGGTTTGCAACTGTACATGGGGACAAAGATCGTAATTTTTGGAGTAATGTCCTCGGCTCTGATAAAAACAAAAATATAACTAAAATATATTACTCACCATCGTTATGTTTGGAGGAAAAAGGGGATGCTTGCAAGCCGAAGAACACCATCCCAACCGTGGAGCACGGGGGTGGCAGCATCATGCTGTGGGGTGGGGGGGCTTTTCTGCAGGAGGGACTGGTGCACTTCACCAAATAGATGGCATCATCAGGAAGGACAATTGTGGATATATTGAAGCAACATCTCAACCTCAAAGCCAGGAAGTTGAAGCTTGGTTGCAAATGAGTCTTCCAAATGGACAATGACCCCAAGCATACTTACAAAGTTGTGGCAAAATGGCTTAAGGACAACAAAGTCAAGGTATTGGAGTGGCCATCACAAAGCCCTGACCTCAATCCCATAGCAAATGTGTGGGCCGAACTGAAAAGGCGTGTGCGAGCAAGGAGGTCTACAAACCTGACTCAGTTACTCCAGCTCTGCCAGGTGGAATGGGCCAAAATGCACCCAACTTATTGTGGGAAGCTTGTGGAAGGCTACCCAAAACATTTGACCGAAGTTAAACAATTTAAAGGCAATGCTACAAAATACTAATTCAGTGTATGTAAACTTCTGACCCACTGGGAATGTGATGAAACAAATAAAAGCTGAAATAAATCATTCTCTCTGCTATTATTCTGACATTTCACATTCTTAAAATAAAGTGGTGATCCTAACTGACCTAAAACAAGGTATTTCTACTAGGATTAAATGTCAGGAATTGTGAAACTGAGTCTAAATGTTTTTGGCGAAGGTGTGTGAACTTCCGACTTGACCTGTACAATTATCTGTAAGATCCCTCAGTCAAGCAGTGAATTTCAAACACAGATTCAACCACAAAGACCAGAGAGGTTTTCAAATGCCTTGCAAAGAAGGGCACCTATTTGTACATGGGTAAAAAAAATAACTTAAAAAAGCAGACATTGAATATCCCTTTGAGCATGGTGAAGTTATTAATTACACTTTGGATGGGGTGTCAATGCACCCAGTCACTACAAAGATACAAACAACCTTCCTAACTCTGTTGCAGGAGAGGAAGGAAACTGTTCAGGAAATTCACCATGAGGCCAATGGTGACTTTAAACAGTTAATTGGCTGAGGATGTATCAACATTGTAGTTACTCCACAATACTAACCTAATTGACAGAGTGAAAAGAAGGCCGCCTGTACACAGTAAAAAATATATCAGAACATGCATCCTGTTTCCAACAAGGCACTAAAGTAATATGGCAAAAAATGTGGCAAAGCAATTCTCTTTTTGTCCTGAACACAAAGTGTTATGTTTGGGACAAACCCAATACAACACATTACTGAGTAAAACTTGCGATATTTTCAAACGTAGTGGTGGCTGCATCATGTTATGGGTATGCTTGTAATTGTTAAAGACTGGGGAGTTTTTCACAGTAAAAAAAGAAGTGGAATGGAGCTAAACACAGGCAAAATCCTAGAGGAAAACCTGGTTGTGTGCTTTCCACCAGACTTTGGGAGATTAATTAAGCAGGACAATAACCTAAAAGACAAAGCCAAATATGCACTGGATTTGCTTACCAAGATGCCGTGAAGGTTCTTGAGTGGCCGAGTTACGTGGAAAAAGTCGAGGGGTGTGAATACTTTCTCAAGGCACTGTATGTTTCCACCTTTACTAGGATTTGCTTTGTCTGTTTTGCATTCTAGTTCACCGCTTTGCGGTAGTTTGGTGGCTTCACCTGGGCATTACCGTACATTGTCCCAAATTCCTGTTCCCTGCATTCGTTCATACACTGGACTCAAGTATGTGGTTTTATCATGTCCTTAATACACACAAATCACTGCAGCAGTCAAGTCTACATTCCAGGGGCCGATGTTGGGGGCAAGTTAGTAAATAAGTGAACTCCAAACACATTTTTCTGATGCTTGCTTTTATTTGTAATGGAAAATAGGCCCTCATTTAGTGTGATTAGAAGAATGTGTTACAAAACTAAATGGATTATGTTTCTTGTAAGCATTAGTCCCTGAACCCCTTGAGGAATTCAATAATAGTTTGCATGCTCCTTTGTGTTTATTTGGACAGCGAGCAGTGGACGTGCACATGGGGGGGTTGGGGGTGTACTTTACTGATACACAAATTATCAGGGTCATGTTCAAGTCATGTGTTTGTAGCCAATCTGGATACACACAAAGATGGAGGAAGACAAACGGGCTGTACCTTGACATTATCCTCAGCCATGGTTTGTGTCAGTCCTCACCGACTTTGTTTTTGTTACCAAATACTGCACATGTTATCTAGGAACAGTCCACAAAGCTAATAAAATGGACCAGATTCATGTCTCTCTGAATTTTACATTCCAACGTTTAGAATTTACCCAGAGCTTGATAGGATAAGGACTAAACTCCTCAGGTCTAGACAGCTGTTTTTGGAGTAACAGGAGGAGATGGGGCTTGTTACTGTGCAGCTCAGTCCAACCATCAGGAGGAATGTGTCTGTGTTGTGATGTGTACAGTAGTGTGTCCATTCCCCTCTACGCTGGATCTGAACATGGCCCCTGTCCCTGACCGATGAAGATGATGGGCAGGCAGAGAGGCCTGGGCACCTCACGCCACTGCTGTTTGCTTACAGTACCCTTGTGCAGGACTGCATGCAACTCTTAAGAGATGCTCTCTGTCATGTCCTTGGGCTACAGGTGATGTGACCGATGTCCTGTAAGAACTGATCAGTACTGCATGATATCACATGAAGGTTAAGCATTCCAACAGCACCTGAAGCGATCAGATCATGCGACCCGTGTAAGAGAAGCACCTTGCATCGCCCATCCATCACTACTGTTATACAAAGCGGGCTGAGAGTATGTTCTGAGTGCAGAATCAGTGTTTCCCCTATATTAGCAGGGGCGGGCCGCTGCTGCAAATTTGTTGCCGCCACATTTAAAAAAAAAAAAATCTGCCGAGACACACTTATGATCAGAGTGACTGTTACATTCATGTTTTAAGTATCTCTATATTTCTGTTAATATGGCGCAATCACTCTTATTAGTACGCCTGTGTGGTAGTCTCACTGCTGATGGACCTGGCCTGAGTGAAGTGGCAACTATGTATTGTGGAAATACGGTTTACTAAACGTTGTTAAACTTGAACCTAGTCGTTGCGTCATTTTAAGTTGTGACAAGTTACAATGTTTATTTGTACCAAGTAGCATTGGATGCATTTAGTCTTTTGAGATTTTTCAATTAAGTAAATGTTTTTTGGTAGAATGTCCTTTCAAAAAGTCACCAAAAGTCACATTCAGATCAAATGTTATTGGTCACATACACATGGATAGCAGATATTAATGCGAGTGTAGCAAAATGCTTATGATAACGGCATAGTTTTCTAAGGACCTGAAACGGGGAAACCATCTGTCAGCGCCATCATCTCTAGTGCCATCATTCGTTCTTCCTTTGCCACCACTGACCCCAAAAATGATAGGGGAAGCACTGCGCGTGTTTGAGTATCGTGACGATGCAACTCCTGCACAGCCCAAGGTCGATCATATGTCAGAACATATTCTCTCATTATTTATAATCTCTCATACTTCCATGGTTGTTTTCTATGAATCAGCAACAGATTTGCTCTACATGTTGGCTGGGCTGTGTCGTCTTCCACCTCTGGTTGGAGTGTCTATTTAAAGCCATGTGTTTCGTGTAACATGCTAAAGCTATGTGATTCATCATGACAGTCAGTCAAATCTGTAAGAACAAATGATTAAACACAGATTTGAGTTCTAACATGAAATACAGTACAACTTGCAGTAGACTACACCTCCCCCCCTTTCCTCCTGTGTGTGATTTGTCTCTCCCCCAGCCTGTCAGGTACTGTTATTCAGTCCACCTTATGACCAAACAAGACCTGGGGAAAAGGCCCAGACCTAGTGGGTGGTGTGGTGCATATACGTGTATCATGTCTACGCACCACTGTGTCCAGAGGTCATCCTAGAGGAATGTCTGTCCAACATGTCACACTGCTCAGGAAGTGTGGCCCCCAAGGGGATAGAATGGACAGGCCCTGGACAGGCTGCTGGGCTGTTTATTGTTGCTGCCTTTGTCTTGGCCCGGTCGGTCTCTTGTTATTTATGGTCAGAAATGTGTCGCTGTTTCCCGTAGATATGTAAACACCTCAAGGACACTACACGAGCCAGGCTGCTTACCTCAGGATGCCATTTATGAAACCTAATTGGCTGCCAAACGAAAAAATGCCAGATTCGTCACCTCAGACCTATGCACTTCCACACAGGAAGTCATGTTGAGATGACACAGAATGAGCCAAGTGACCAGTCTGTGTCTCTTGCGAAATCCTGGTATTCCGTCAACAACGGAACACACGATGTCTATGTTCCGAGGCCCTGATAAACAGGAATATCTGAGCTGGAGGCAGACACAGAATCGGGGACCTCAGTTTGTAGCGGACTGCTGATATGTTTGCCAGTAATCCGTTGTCTTCATCTCTGTAGTGTGTGATTGATGAGTGACACTATGTTGATAGGAAACAATAACAGGAACTGTAAACTTGAGAATTTGTCTGGACTGTCATGTTGGTATTTCACAGATTATATCGTCTCATAGCGTGTCATTTCCTCTAGCTATTTTTCAGATTGTATTTTCCTTATCATTAATGATATACACTGACTGTACAAAACATTAGGGACACCCTTTTGCCCCTCAGAACAGCCTCTATTCTTTAGGGCATGGACTCCACAAGGTGTCGAAAGTGCTCCAAAGGGATGCTGACCCATGTTAACTTCAATGCTTTCCGCAGTTTTCAGTTTGGTTGGATGTCCTTTGGGTGGTTGACCATTCTTGATACACACGGGAAACTGTTGAGCTTGAGAAACCCAGCAGCATTGCAGTTCTTAACACACTCAAACCAGTGCACCTGGCACCTACTACAAAACCCTGTTTAAAGACACTTAAATGTTATTTTTTTCACCCTTTGAATGGCACACATACTCAATCTGTTTCAAGGCTGAACAATCCTTCTTTAACCTGTCTCCTCCCCTTCATCTACACAGATTGAAGTGGATTTAACAAGTGACACCAATAAGGGATCATAGCTTTCACCTGTTCAGTCTGTCATGGAAAGTGCTGGTGTTCCTAATGTTTTGTCCACTCAGTACATAATATTCACTGCACCGTTTTGTAGCTGAAATTGCATTGTTTACCCACTTGTTATCACTGTTGGCAAGAAGAACAATGTTTTCTCAGCCATTTGTTTGTTATAAGTCAGAATGTAATGGGGAATAATATACTGAGTAAAGAGATGTTTTCAAAATATTGTGATACATGTACAGTACTTTGGTTTTCATACAGTATGTCTCTGCAAAACAGATCTTTCCTCCAATCATTTCAACAAACAGCTAGTCACATAGAACATGTGGTGTTATCAATCATTCTATCACCACATGTTCTACCAAAGATATATCATTTACTCTGAGTATTGTCTGCTCAGCTTAGAAATAAAATCCACCCCCAACAGTATGTTTTTTCTTTAATCAATTGTCCAACCGAATACCTCATTTAATTACACATTCTTTCTACTTTATTTTTCCAGGAATCCAGAATGTTCTGAGTCTTTTCTGTGCGGTTCTGACCGAACACAAGGTTTTGTTCCATTCTACGAGCTACCAGAGACTAGGGGAGGCGTCGCGTGCCCTGGAGGCGCTCATGTTCCCCCTCAAATACAGGTACGTGATTGGCCAGTCGGTCTCCACGGTCCCCCATCAGTCCCCATTACACCTTGGCTATTGACATGACTTGCTTGTACCAAATGTGACTTGAATGACAATGTTTTTGTTTTTTTTTTGATCGTTTCTTATTATCGTGATTTGTTTGTTCCTCTGTAAAATTGTTACACTTAGGCTGGCTTTGATTAGGAGTCCAAATTGAAAGTTCAAACATATTAAGATGTTCATGTTGATTGCGTTGCCATCTGACTTTCTGACGTTTTGTGACTAAACAAAACAACATTCCAAAATGGTCTTGGTTATCTGTTCTCATGTCTTTAAGGTGAATACACTTTACAACCGCCAGGTCGCAGTTGTAAATGAGAACTTGTTCTCAACTAGCCTACCTGGTTAAGTAAAGGTGAAATAAAAATAAATAAATAAAACTTCCTGTAAATCACTCTGGATAAGAGTGTCTGCTAAATTACTCAAATGTAAATGTACTTGAAAGATTATTCTCTGGTTTACTGAACACCCAAAATGGTCATTTTGAGCACCACAGTTTGATGTAGAATTTGACCTGGCAAGTGTTGTGTTTCCTCACTGTCGTCTCCCGTTTGAAACTCAGTTACCCATACATCCCCATCCTGCCGTCACGGCTGCTAGAGGTACTGAGCTCACCCACCCCCTTCATCATTGGGGTCCACTCCATGTTCCAGAGCGAGATCCAAGAACTGGTGAGTGATCTTTAGCACCTTCTCCAGACATGAACTGCCTCTGACCCTGATTCAACATGTACAGTACACCAGGGATAACAACATACCTTTATTTAAACCGATTCATTGAACGCTTGCCCAATGTAACCAGTTGTCAGTGAATAATGGAGCCGTATGTTATATTTGAGTCACTGTACATTTTAAGGAAATGTTATGTTGAGCTGACATTCCTTGGGCCGATTGATGCGGCCTCCTGAGTCCCTTAGATTCAGGGAGCTGTGACTCCTCCACTGTGTTGGCCAAGAGCCTGTTTTGGCAGGTTTCGGGGCCTTAGTTTCTCTTATATGCTCTGCCATAGTAATGTAGAACGTGCTCTACAGCTAAAATAGGAATCTAACTAACTCGAAAGGGTTGTTTAGTGATGTGTGTTGTCTGTCTTACAGTTGGACGTTATCATAGCTGATCTGGATGGAGGAACCATAAAGATCCCAGAGTGCATCCACCTGTCCCAGCTCCCTGAACCACTGTTACACACTACACAGACTGCCCTGTCTCTGGTACATACCTGTTACACACTACACAGACTGCCCTGCCTCTGGTACATACCTGTTACACACTACACAGACTGTCCTGTCTCTGGTACGTACCTGTTACACACTACACAGACTGCCCTGTCTCTGGTACGTACCTGTTACACACTACACAGACTGCCCTGTCTCTGGTACGTACCCGTTACACACTACACAGACTGCCCTGTCTCTGGTACGTACCTGTTACACACCACACAGACTGCCCTGTCTCTGGTACGTACCTGTTACACACTACACAGACTGCCCTGTCTCTCGTACGTATGTACCTGTTACACACTACACAGACTGCCCTGTCTCTGGTACGTATGTACCTGTTACACACTACACAGACTGCCCTGTCTCTGGTACGTATGTACATGTTACACACTACACAGACTGCCCTGTCTCTGGTACGTATGTACATGTTACACACTACACAGACTGCCCTGTCTCTGGTACGTATGTACATGTTACACACTACACAGACTGCCCTGTCTCTGGTACGTATGTACATGTTACACACTACAGACTGCCCTGTCTCTGGTACAAACCTGTTACACACTACACAGACGGCGCTGCCTCTGGTACGTATGTACATGTTACACACTACAGACTGCCCTGTCTCTGGTAGGTACGTACCCAGCATACAGTGGGGCAAAAAAGTATTTAGTCAGCCACCAATTGTGCAAGTTCTCCCACTTAAAAAGATGAGTCCTGTAATTTTCATCATAGGTACACTTCAACTACGACAGACTAAATGAGGGGAAAAAATCCAGAAAATCACATTGTAGGATATTTAATGAATTTATTTGCAAATTATGGTGGAAAATAAGTATTTGGTCACCTCCAAAACAAGCAAGATTTCTGGCTCTCACAGACCTGTAACTTATTCAAGAGGCTCCTCTGTCCTCCACACGTTACCTGTATTAACGGCACCTGTTTGAACTTGTTATCAGTATAAAAGACACCTGTCCACAACCTAAAACAGTCACACTCCAAACTCCACTATGACCAAGACCAAAGAGCTGTCAAAGGACACCAGAAACAAAATTGTAGACCTGCACCAGGCTGGGAAAACTGAATCTGCAATAGGTAAGCAGCTTGGTTTGAAGAAATCAACTGTGGGAGCAATTATTAGGAAATGGAAGACATACAAGACCACTGATAATCTCCCTCGATCTGGGGCTCCACGCAAGATCTCACCCCGTGGGGTCTAAATGATCACAAGAACGGTGAGCAAAAATCCCAGAACCACACGGTGGGACCTAGTGAATGACCTGCAGAGAGCTGGGACCAAAGTAACAAAGCCTACCATCATTAACACACTGCGCCACCAGGGACTCAAATCCTGCAGTGCCAGACGTGTCCCCTTGCTTAAGCCAGCACATGTCCAGGCCCGTCTGAAGTTTGCTAGAGAGCATTTGGATGATCCAGAAGAAGATTGGGAGAATGTCATATGGTCAGATGAAACCAAAATATAACTTTTTGGTAAAAACTCAACTCGTCGTGTTTGGAGGACAAAGAATGCTGAGTTGCATCCAAGGAACACCATACCTACTGTTACGAATCCCTTTTGGCCCGACAGTCTAGGGGGATGGTAATGAGACCCGTAACATAACTCATGCAAATTACTATTGTGACAAAGTAAAAGTGTGCACGAAATAACCACGACAACAGAAATCTACCGTCAAACTCTAGGTTTATTTATAAACACACGGTAATGGGGGGAGCAGGAAAAGGGGCTGAGCTGGACCCAAGGAAAGAAACAATAAATATACAAAAACACACCCCTAAGCTAGACTAGCCTACTTTAACAACAGCTAACTAACTAACTCAAAAATACAGTGGGTGGTCCGCCCAGTTCTAACTAATGTATTTAACAAAGTTCACCTACGGGTAGTGTATGCCCATGGGCGACTTGTCTTGGTTTCCCCTTTTCCCACCAGCAAACAAACAAACACCATAACCAAAAACAATACTCACAGGTGATGACAAAGTGCTATGGAGGTGCTTTAAACAAAAGAGAGGTTAAGACACAAAGCGAGAGTGAAACACAGAGACCTACAGACATGGCATTTACAGAGAGATTGAGCTGAGCTGAGCTCTAGAACAAACAAATGATGGGGTTTTTAAACCATGGGGAAGGAACTGTGATAGGTCAGGAAATAGGAGGAGGTGTGTCTTCTGATTGATGATTGATTGTTGACTGATTGGGGAGTGATGATTTTCACCTGTGAGGGGAGAAGGAGAGAAAAGAAACGCACACACACAGGATAACTGTATCCGTAACACCTACCGTGAAGCATGGGGGTGGAAACATCATGCTTTGGGGCTGTTTTTCTGCAAAGGGACCAGGACGACTGATCCGTGTAAAGGAAAGAATGAATGGGGCCATGTATCGTGAGATTTTGAGTGAAAACCTCCTTCCATCAGCAAGGGCATTGAAGATGAAACGTGGCTGGGTCTTTCAGCATTACAATGATCCCAAACACACCGCCCGGGCAACGAAGGAGTGGCTTCGTAAGACTCATTTCAAGGTCCTGGAGTGGCCTAGCCAGTCTCCAGATCTCAACCCCATAGAAAATCTTTGGAGGGAGTTGAAAGTCCGTGTTGCCCAGCAACAGCCCCAAAACATCACTGCTCTAGAGGAGATCTGCATGGAGGAATGGGCCGAAATACCAGCAACAGTGTGTGAAAACCTTGTGAAGACTTACAGAAAACGTTTGACCTCTGTCATTGCCAACAAAGGGTATATAACAAAGTATTGAGAAACTTTTGTTATTGACCAAATACTTATTTTCCACCATAATTTGCAAATAAATTAATTCAAAATCCTACAATGTGATTTTCTGGATTTTTTTTTCTCATTTTGTCTGTCATAGTTGAAGTGTACCTATGATAAATTACAGGCCTCATCTTTTTAAGTGGGAGAACTTGCACAATTGGTGGCTGACTAAATACCTTTTTGCCCCACTGTACACCAATACTCATCCTTGGAAATCACATGTCCCCATTAGACATTTCACATTAGATCATAATGAGAATGTGTTTTTTTGCAAACAGTTGTATAATGTTCTGTCCTTATGTAACTAGTATAGTCATTGTAATGATTCTGTTCATGTAATCTGAACCATAAAAGTGTACTTAGTCTTGACTTTGTTTATTCCTAAGAGGCATTTTATTATTTTCAGGTTTTGCATCCTGATCTGGAGATAGCTGACACTGCCTTCCCACCCCCTCGTACAGCCCCCTCCAACCTCAAACTGTTGGTAAGGCACCATCATTCCAGTAAACAGTGTCTTCACCCTTTACTCCTGGCCATGTCTCATTGTAATAGATGGAGCCTTTTCCCAGAACATCATGTGTTTGTGATATGAGGAGGACGCCACTGCTCTGAGATATCTCCTGTAGCACGCTCGTCTCTTGTCCGACCTATGAATAGCACAAAAATGTGTTCTTCAGTGGGGGTTTCCATTTCTTCAGATGGTAGAATAATCACGTTAAGATGTGAACTGAATTAACAAGGGGTTATTCATGGCATGTTTGTGAGGTGACTCTCCCCTCTCTCCCTTGTGTTTTCAGGATAAGGAGGTGCGAGCCGTGTTCCTCAGGCTGTTTGCACAACTCTTCCAGGGCTACAGGTCCTGCCTGCAGCTCATCCGCATCCATTCCGAACCTGTTATCCACTTTCACAAGGTGAGATCAACTCAATCTGGGTGGGTCAAAAGTCCTATTGCCAACTGAAGCCATGTGCTCCATCACACCCTCCATGTGTCTTCTAATGACGCACGTTTGTCAACCATGCTGTTGTCATTGCAGAAAAGATCACATTTCACTTATCACTGCAATACAGGTGGTTACCTTATTCAATTTGTTTGTCCCCATTAACATTTGATAGGCTGACGTGTATCCCTTGTTCCGCTCAGCCTGTAAAATAATGTTTGTAGAGAATCTAAGAACAAGAGGATTCTCTCCTATCCTGTCTTATCCTGTTTGATAAAGCTGTTTGGAGGTGTTTTTGTTTTTCGCGTGTGTGTTCTTAGGATGCGCTTTAGTGACTGACCGTATGACTCTTCACCATGCTATCTGCTTGTTTGTGTTAAGTGCTGTCAGCCTTGGCCAATGGCCTCGTGATGAGCCATATGAAATATATCAAATAAAAATAGAAAAGTAGCTGGGTTTGTATTTGTTTGTGTCTGCGGTGTCTCCGTGGTAACCTTTCAGCACATCCCTCACAAAGTACCCCACATGGCTCGGATTATGGTCCAGGAATTCATCACGAATCTACAGAAACTCGACGCTTTTTTATGGAGAGACTGGGGCGTCTAGAAAAACTGCCCCCGTTTTCTATCTCTTTCACCCACTAGCATGAATCACAGGCCTGATTCAGCATATCTTCAGTCATTTGTTTCACTTTTGTGACTGGGTTCATTGTGAATAAAATAAAAAGTCAAATGAAGAGAAGCAACTCAGTAAAGGAAAGTTTGGCTGTTACAGTCCTAAAAGTACATCTTTATGTACCTAACATTATTGAACCTTTGACCCTGTCCCCCTACAGACTGCCTTCCTGGGCCAGAGAGGCCTGATTGAAAACGACTTCCTGACCAAGGTTCTGGATGGCATGGCCTTCGCTGGCTTCGTGTCTGAAAGGGGTCCGCCTTACAGAGCCTGTGATCTCTTTGATGAGGTACTGTCGGGCATGGCTACTGTAACCAGACTGAATGTTTTGCAGCTCCAGTATGATTTGACAACATTTTTTATAATTTCACTGTTGTATGCAACTGGGCTTGTCGAGAGATTGTATCATTTGGGAACAGCTTGACTGACTTATCGTTGGTTCTGTAGCTGGTGGCCTTTGACATGGAGCGCTTTAAGGAAGAGGCGGCCAGCCCTGCCAAGCTGCAGAAGCACATGAGGGAACTCTCTGACCAACTGTACAAAAACGTGAGTTAACTCAGCCTTTGGGCCTGTATGCTCTAGTGTTCGCATTAGGCACTTTCTGTACTCTTTAGTGTACTAGCATGTCCTATGGCCGTCACAGATGTTGTTCTTGTCTGTATGTTTTATTATTGAATGGTCCATTACAGGAGAATCCCAACCCCCACATGGCGTTCCAGAAAGTGCCTCGGCCCACAGAGGGCTCCCACCTGCGGGTGCATGTGGTGCCCTTCCCCCTGCTGGACGATGAGAAGGTGGAGCGGCTGCTGGCGGAGGGCCTGGCCAAGCATCCCAGCGCCCCTGCCATCACTACCACCACCCGTGCAGAAAGGAAGTGTGTGGTGCCTGCCGGCCCTCCCGTGGGTACGTGAGACACAAACATCAGCTCTACTTCATGTCTGCTCCTGTGTGAGACACATGGCTTGGCAGGAGTCTGTCTATAATGTGTTAATAGCTGTAAGTACTTAGTTTCTGAGTATTGAATGGCGTCTGTACTAGCGTAGCTAGCATTTCTACCACTCTTGTATTCCTAACCTGCTCACCCCTCATCTGTGCAGTGTCCATCATGGGGAAGATGGGCTCAGTGTTCAACAGCGCCCGCAGGCTAGAGGTGGTGAGGAGCTGCATCTCCTTCATCTTCGACAACAAGACCCAGGAGACGGAGAAGGTGACGCACGGCATCCTCCCTAATCCCTGTCTCTCAGCACAGTGTAATCAGCCACGTCTGTAATGGCCCAGACACCTGGACTGACATCCATCCCTCCGATTACAGCAGGCAGCCAACCGTGTGTGTCTGTCTGGAGTTAGCGCTCTCAACTCTATCAGGCTAATTATACCTCCCAGCTGGGAGACGGGACCACACTGGAGACAGATAATCAAACACTTAGACTAGCTTCATAATCTCCTCGCTATCAGCAGAAATAACCCCATTGTTTTAACACTGAGGTTAATGGCATAGCTGTTTTGCTTTCTGCTTTTTCCCCGTAAAGCATTTACACGTAAAGGATGCTCTTTGATTTCCCCGCACAGTGACACCCCCTATAGAAGAGCCCATAGAAACGTTGATGCGGGTGTCCCGTGTGTACTGCATGAAATGGAGCCAGTTCCTTTATGCCTGCACCTCTGGCTGTAATAAGCAGGTTATATAAGGCAGACGTTCATCCCTGTGTTGATAGAGGAACACGCAGTACGCCAGCTATAGACCCGTCCCCCCCACCTCCCCTGAGCCTATAAACCCTTTACCTCAATATACATTATACAGCCAATGTGAAACCCATTACCCAGACGCGTTACCATCACATTTTTTCTCATACTTTGACATTAGTATGAAATGTGTCGTATTAATATTTCCCAGAGGTCAACAGTTCACTGTCTGGACTGGTAATATTGTAGCTGCTATTGTACCTGTTCATGGCTGTAGCTGGTTCTAGATTTCTGGGATATTAAGAAATCATTTCAGAAGATGATTTGTTCATGTATGTCGTGGTGTGTCTTATGGTATTTGTTTTAAAAACAGGCTCTGTGTCTGCTGTGCTGTGTTCCCAGACCCTGCCGGCTGCGCTGCGTGCTCTGAAAGGCAAGGCGGCTCGCCAGTGTCTGACTGAGGAGCTCAGTCTGCATGTCCAGCAGAACCGGGCCATACTGGACCACCAACAGTTTGACTACGTCATCCGCATGATGAACTGTGCCCTCCAGGTGGGTCAAAGCTCAGCCAGTCTGTCCCTGTCATACCTAAGTAATGTGACTCTTTCAGAACAATCCACTGGCTGTGTTATTTTAATTTTATTTGAACCTTTATTTAACTAGGCAAGTCAGTTAAGAACAAATTATTATTTACAATGACGGCCTACCCCAGCCAAACCCGGACGACACTGGGCCAGTTGTGCGCCGCCCTATGGGACTCCCAATCACAGCCGGATGTGATGCAGCCTGCATTCGAACCAGGTACTGCAGTGACACGTCTTGCACTGAGATGCAGTGTCTTAGACACTCGGGAGCTATTAAAGTTCAGTGTGCGTGCGATATGTCCCTCCACGAGGTAGTTAACATCCCTCCAAAAAGTCTCTCTGAATGTCAACATACTCCTTCTACAAAGGATGGAACACTGTTTTCTAATAGCTAATGCACAGTAAGTATCCAGATGTCAGTGGCAGACTTTTGTCTTGGGTGTCCCCTAACATTCTCAGAGGCAATAACAGGTAAACCACAAAATATTTGAGGAGCAGGAAGCTGGAGGTTGTATCCAGGCGCTACCCTTTAAACAATCCCACTCTGGGTGCGGTGATGTGTTTTCATGGGCTTTAACTGGTTCTAATTTAGTGTGTCTGAAGTTGTCTATAATGGAAGCAGTACGAGACAGCGAGAGCATGTGCCGGCTGACCAAGTGCTAAGCAGACAGCTCTGGCAAGGTAATGTGATGTAGAGCTCTACTTGTTCCACCACTCAGATAGCTTCCTAGGGTACACAGGTCTCTGGCAACAACACGTGCTGCTACTGCACCATACATGCTGTTACTTCGCATCTCCCTTACCTTAGTCATGCTGCTGCAGGTGGTGCTCAAGTTAGTCTTCATTTGCAATAGTTTGACAGATTGTCAAAAGTGAGTGCTCACTGCGCACCACATATCTAGTAAAGGTTGGTGTTTGATGTACCTGAGTGCTATTGGGTTTTTGCGCTTTCGCTCCGGTTATTAGACAAAGTGATTAGTGGTTTATTCTGCTCTCCCTGTGCTGCACACGCCCCATAAAGTTTCACTCTGCCATCAATCAGGTGGGAGAGGAGGGCTCGGAGCCAGAGCTCAGAGCTGAGGCCTCAGTGGTAGTTCCTCATGTTTTACAGCCTCACATGGCTGTTGCCACGGGGATTTAATGATTCGGAGCAGTGTTCACAGAGAGCAACTTTTAATGGAGTGGCTCTGGATTCCACGCATTCTTTTGGCCAAATGATCGAGGACGGCGAGCCAATTAATCCCACCATCTGCCTTTCGCCTGGGTGTATAGAGGTCACTGGCTTCCCAACTTGTAAAATAGATTAAGAGCCAGCCAGCCGACTAGTGGCTGTATAATTTATACATGACAGAGGTATATATGCTCTCCCTTCCTGTGCTCCTGTCAGCCACACGGGTTCTAGGAGCTGTGCCATACCACCTGGTTTCAGTTGCCCCCTGCATGCATAGCTAACCGCATGTCTTCAGTATCTGAGTCCAGGTCCCACTCTGTCCAAGCCAAGGAGGTGATGTGATGAAGCTGCTGGTCCTACAGTAGTCTGTCTGTGGTACAGAGCTGTTGAAAGACACCACAATGACACTGGGACTCTCTCGATAATAACTGCAGATTAGTCTTCTTTGTTGCAAGATCTGTCTGGCGAATACCGGACCGTTCTGGAATATACAGAACAATGTAGAAATGCTTGTCTATTAGGTTGCTTAATGTGGCTGTGTTATCTGATAGCTGGCCTGCGAGCGTGTCTGACATGGATTGTGTTTCTCCCCAAAATGGGATCCTGATGTGGAGTTTTGTTTTTAATTGTTCAAGGAACAGATTAACAGTATTTCTGCAGATAAATAATTCCCCCCCTCAAACTGGACATGAGCATTTTCAGTGACATTGCATTGGGAATACTGAATCCCTAGACAGATGCTATAAAACGAAGCATGTGAGATGCATTCAATACCAACCTTCAGAGTTGATTAGTCAGGATAACAACCACGTGTGAGTGTGTGCACCCTGGACCAGAGGATTGTTATTTAGAGCCAAGTGCAGCGGAGTGACTTCGTGTGGATTTATACAGACTGTCTCTCTAGTACCGTGTTTGGTCCAGGGGGCACTTGGCAGGGTTTCCCATAACAGCATGGAATATGTCAGGAGAGGGAGAGGGTGACGGACTGGAGAGAGGGGAGCAGAGGGGTTCTGTCTGGCTGTGGCACGAAGACTCGGATCAGCATCAGTCCGGGGCGCCTGTCTCTCCTCAACAACCACTATTTAAACCCAAACATCAGATGGAGACTTGCGGATAGAGTCCACCATTAGAGATGGACATCTCCACACCAAAACATCCCCAGTGCATCTGAGAGGAACTGCCTGTCCAGCATAGTACTGCACTACTGGTGACCTACTGTTGTGACTTCACCCTTTAAGGTAGATGGATAGAGTCCAGTGTGTATTATCTCCAAACCTTCAGGGTTCTCATTTCACCAGACATTCCTGTCTTATTTTGATTTAATCTCTGCTTTGCCTCGCAAAACAAAATAAGCAACAATTTTACTCATGGAGCTGGTATTTAAAGTGGAGCTAGGGTTTCCTTGCCAAAAGGTTAGCTAAAACATAGCAAGCATTTCTCTATAATTTCATTTAGCTTTACAGTGTAATACTGTATTGTTATTTCTCCCCTATATTTTCACCAAGGCAACAACAGGCCAGAGGTCCATCCATTCTGCAGTTATTTGGTCCTGATTCTGTGTCCTGGTCCGTAGCCCAGGTCCATGGATTTGTCTCAGATGGGCTGTAATAGGAACGGAAATAGCAGATTGCCTCGGCAGTAATTACTCTCGTATTTCACTTTCAACCCTCTCCTCTCAACACCCTTCCCTGTCAAAAAGCCCTTGGAGATATATCACAGATTGCACTGATGCCAGTGATTGTGTGTGTGATCCCTCAACACCCCACAAAGCTAGTGTGACCTCTACAGTATGCTATGCACCACAGTCTCTGTACAGTGACAGAATGATGCCTCATTAGAACGAGATGGGAGGCATGTGTGTTTCTATCTAAAAACATCTCACATTCCTGATGATATCATCATTCTGAGGCCAATCAAGAGTTTATGGGCCACATGTAACATGTCAGTTTGGGGCTAATCGTAGGGGTGCGTACTAGGAAAGGTGATACCTAGTCAGTTGCACAACTAAATGGATTCAACGGAAGAATGTCTTCTGCATTTAACCCAACCTCTCTCTGAATCAGAGAGATGCGGGGGGCTGCCTTAATTGACGTCCACGTCATCTGCACCCAGGGAGCTGCTGTTGTTGGGGGTTAACTGCCTTGTTAAAGGACAGAACGGCAGATTTTTCCACCTGATTTGAACCAACAACTTTTCGGTTACTGGCCGAACACTCTTAGGCTAGGCTACCTGCCACCCCCTGTGTTGCCCTGGTTCTGTTGACTGTTAGAAGGTTAGCATTAGCAGTTCAAACTGTTTTGAAGGGGCACTTGTCCACAGGGAGCGGTGTTTGTTCTGCTGAGTTCCTCTGTACTACAGTATGAGTCAAAGCAGTGTGTGTGTATACAGTACGATACGTTTCTGCTTACAGACAGACAACCAGGTGAGAGAGGGGATAGTCCTTTCTAATGGAAGTAGGTGTGGGATCTCATCACTCAGAGTAGTTCTTTAAAAATTCTTAGGGCTGCAATCCCGTTAACGGGATGATATGACAACAGCCAGTGAAAGTGCAGGGTGCCAAATTCAAAACAACAGAAATATCATAATTTAAAATTCCTCAAACATACATGTATCTTATACAATTTAAAGGTAATCTTGTTGTTAATCCCACCACAGTGTCCGATTTCAAATAGGCTTTACAGCGAAAGCACCACAAATGACTATGTTAGGTGACCACGAACTCACAGAACAACCCAGCCATCTTTCCAGCCAAAGAGGGGAGTCACAAAAAGCACAAAGAGAGATACAATTAATCACTAACCTTTGATCTTCATCAGATGACACTCATAGGACTTCATTTTACACAATACATGTATGTTTTGTTTGATAAAGTTCATATTTATATAAATAAATAAAATCTTTACATTGGCGCATACGTTCACTAGTTCCATAAACATCCAGTGATTTTGCATAGCCACATTAATTCAACAGAAATACTCATCATAAATGTAGATGAAAATACAAGTTATAAACATGGAATTATAGATATACCTCTCCTTAATGCAACCGCTGTGTCAGATTTTTTTAAACTAACCACACAATCTGAGACTGAGCTCAGAAAATAAAATTATCCGCCATGTTGGAGTCAACAGAAATCTGAAATCACATTATAAATATTCCCTTACCTTTGATCTTCATCAGAATATACTCCCAGGAATCCTAGTTCCACAATAAATGCTTGATTTGTTTGATAATGTCCATTATTTATGTCCAAGTAGCTACTTTTGTTAGGGCGTTTAGTACACAAATCCAACCGCTCGTGCAGGGCCATCCGAACGTCGGACGAAAACTTTTAAGTTATATTACAGGTCGCAGAAACTTGTCCAACTAAGTATAAAATCAATCTTTAGGGTGTCATCATAAATCTTCAATAAAATTCCAACCGGATAATTCCTTTGTGTGTAGAGAAGCCATGGAACACTATCATGTGAATTGCGCGTGACCAGCCCTTGGCTCTCTGCCAGACACCTGGCTCATTCAGCTCCCATTCAGCCCCACAACACAGTAGAAGCCTCATTCAAGTTTCTAAAGACGGTTGACATCTAGTGGAAGCCCTAGGAAGTGCAACTTCATCCATATACTCACAGACATCATTCAAACAGTTTTAGAAACTTCAGTGTGTTTTCGATCCAATACTAATAATAATATGCATATATTAGCAACTGGGACTAAGGAGCAGGCTGTTGACTCTGGGCACCTCTGGGCACCTTTCATCCAAGCTACTCAATACTGCCCCTGCAGCCATAAGAAGTTAAATCAGGCTGTACTGTAACTCAGTGGATGTCTGTGTACAGCCACTGAGCCCCAGCTTGGCCGTCCTCAACTCCACACTTGCCTGAAGCAGTGCACTCAAGGCACAACATAAGTCACCTCAAGTACTTGTCAGTCCACGGAGGACCAAGTGAGCCTTCAAGACTGGACTTTATTATAATTTCTGTGTTTTCTTCAGAATTCTGAAGAAAAAAATATTTCTGAGAAAATGTCATTCCCTGGTGCAGAACATGCCCATGTTTGTCCCTACAGGAGAGACAGTGAACCTGTGTCTGCTGAGACTGACTGTTAGTGACGCATTTTCCCTGCTCTCATTAAATGCTTCAAGGTTTTTTACATACCTTACTCCATTTTTTTTTCAATTTATTGCAAGTATTTGAAGTATTCAAAGTAAATATTTACCTTACTGTCATTCTGAGTCAATTGTTATTTTAATGAGATAAGATGCTCTGCCAGTGCGTTTGAGGCCTACAGGTCTGTCTGTGTGGTGTGAGTGATGTGATTGGCTGATTGAGCCAGAGGTATCAGATGAAGACCATGCAGTGTTACTACTACTTGTTCCTGTCATGCCTCAACCCACATTTTACACAACTTCTTTGAAAACCAATGAGCTCTGACCAAACACATTAGTTGTCCATTCCTCAAGTGCTTTGACCTCAACAGTTACAGTAAGATGCTGACTAAACTGTCCAAAGTGGATGCCAGTGCTATCGGTGCTGGACGCATCTTATCTGTGTATGTGGTAAACATTCTGCAGCTGTTTTTAAGTCATATCTCCTACTTGACAGACACATGCCTCAAATATGACTGACCTTAATTGGAGTATTTGCACTAATAGGGAGCCTATTTGTTTTTGTGTGCGTGCAGCCGCTGTGCAGAGCACCTATTCTCCCTCTCTCCCCCTCCAAGCTGTTGCAGGTTTGAAAGTGGACATTGCACAAGGCATGGCCAGGCGAGCAGAGCCCTGCTGTGGAAAAAGGGGTAAAAATGCATCCTGGCATCTCAACCATTTCCTATCAGAGACAATTATGGGCCCCATGACAGTACTCACAAAACCCTGTCAGAATGTCATTCACACATGTGCTCCTTCACCTGCTGGTGGTTGTTGGGCGTAGGAGAAAAGTTGTAGGGCCATTCATTCTAGATTAGTATATGTTCAGATGTACTCTGGGCTGACCAATGCTGTGATGCTATTGGCCAGAAGGGCCATAACCAATGTTCTGTCAAAGCTGAGGGCGCACAGCTCACAACGGCCTTCCGGGCAGGAGAAATATAAGCCCGCACAGAGAAGCACGCGATTGAACTTCATTCAACTTTCTACAGTTTCCCATTTAGTTAACACTATCAATGTTTCTCTCTACTGCGGCAATTGTGATCGAATCAATGCAATATTAGTCACTTTCAATGTAATATACTGAAACGAAACAAACAGTACATGATTTAGTATGCCAAATGAACTGTGTAAGAGATTTTCTTGTCGGCAGAGTGCATTGGAGTAGGATTCTATTGCATTGACAGGCATGACTCGGGCCCATATTCTACACAGACTGGTGAACCATAACCAGTCAGAGCTGCAGTAGGTCTATATGCAAAACAAACCTCCAAATGAGCTTGGATGCCGTATAACACTCCTTCCGTGGCCTCCAACTGCTCTTAAATGCTAGTAAAACAAAATGCATGCTCTTCACCGATCTCTGCCCGCACCTGTCTGTCGGTCACCATAGCAACAATCACCTGTAACATGCGTTCCAGCAGGTATATTTCACTACTGGTCATCCTCGAAGCCAAATCCTCCTTTTGCTGCCTTTCCTTCCAGTTCTCTGCTGCCAATGACTGGAACGAATTGCAAAAATCACTGAAGTTGTAGACTTCTATCTCCCTAACTAACTTTAAGCGTCAGCTGTCAGAGCAGCTCACCAATCGCTGCAGCTGTACACAGCCCATCTATAAATAGCCCATCCAACAAACTACCTACCTCATCCCCATATTTGTCTTTGTTTTCTGCTCTTTTGCTCACGAGTATTTCTTCTTGCACATCCTCACCTGCACGTACAGTTGAAGTCGGAAGTTTACATACACCCTAGCCAAGTACATCTAAACTTAGTTTTTCACAATTCCTGACATTTAATCCTAGTAAAAATTCCCTGTCAGTTAGGTCTGTTAGCGTCACCACTTTATTTTAAGAATGTGAAATGTCAGAATAATAGCAGAGAGAAGGATTTATTTCAGCTTGTATTTATTTCATCACATTCCCAGTGGGTCAGAAGTTTACATACACTGAATTAGTATTTGGTAGCATTGCCTTTAAATTGTTTTTACTTGGGTCAAACATTTTGGGTAGCCTTCCACAAGCTTCCCACAATAAGTTGGGTGCATTTAGGCCCATTCCTCCTGACAGAGCTGGTGTAACTGAGTCAGGTTTGTAGGCCTCCTTGCTCTCACATGCTTTTTCAGTTGTGCCCACAAATGTTCTATAGGTTTGAGGTCAGGGCTTTGTGATGTACTCCAATGCCTTGACTTCTTTGTCCCCTTGTGCTTGGTGTCATAGTCTATATGGAAGACCCATTTGCGACCAAGCTTTAACTTCCTGACTGATGTCTTGAGATGTTGATTTAATATATCCACATCATTTCTCTCCTCAAGATGCCATCTATTTTTGAAGTGCACCAGTCCCTCCTGCAGCAAAGCACCCCCACAACATGATGCTGCCACCCCCCGTGCTTCACGGTTGGGATGGTGTTCTTCTGCTTGCAAGCTTCCCGTTTTCCTCCAAACATAAGGATGGTCATTATGGGGAAACGATTCTATTTTTGTTTCATCAGACCAGAGGACATTTCTCCAAAAAGTACGCTCTTTGTCCCCATGTGCAGTTGCAAACCGTATATTTTTTTTTATGAAGATTTTGGAGCAGTGGCTTCTTCCTTGTTGAGCGGCCTTTCAGGTTATGTCAATATAGGACTTGTTTACTGTGGAAATGGATACTTTTGTACCTGTTTCCTCCAGCATCTTCACAATGTCCTTTGCTATTGTTCTGGGATTGATTTGCACTTTTCGCACAAAAGTAAATGAATCTTGAGGAGAACACCTTGTCTTTCCTGTGCGGTATGACCGCTTACCTGGTCTCATGATGTTGTACAGATGACTGTGGTACCTTCAGGCGTTTGGAAATAGCTCCCAAGGATGAACCAGACTTGTGGAGGTCTACAACAACAAAAAATCTGAGGTCTTGGCTGATTTCTTTTAAATTGTCAATGTCAAGCAAAGAGGCACAGTCAACTTAATGTATGTAAACTTCTGACCCACTGAAATTGTGATACAGTGAATTATAAGTGAAAAAATTCTGTATGTAAACTTCCGACTTCAACTGTATATCACTCCAGTGTAAATGACTAAATTGTAATTACTTCTCCACTATGGCCTATTACCTCCTTACTTCATTTAAACACACCATATACAGATGTTTATATTGTGTTATTGACTGTACATTAGTTTATCCTATGTGTAACTGTCATTTTTGTCGCATTGCTTTGCCTTATCTTGGCCAGGTTGCGGTTGTAAATGAGAACGTGTTCTCAACTGGTCTACCTGGTTAAATAAAGGTGAAATAAAAAATTCAATTTTCATATTGAACATTCACTTTGACCTGGACTGTGTTTAGATTACAGTATGAGCGGTCACTAGATGCGCTTGTTTTGAGATCAAAGTGAGAGCTGCATGTAGCCACGTGTGCATATTTCTTCATTTTCTTTGCTCGTTAGGGAGTTATTATCCCAGTTATAGCTCGGTTGTAGTCAACGATGGGGGAGTGATTGCTTCCAACAAGAGAACAAAAGGTGTGCATTTCTAGCCATCTTTGAAAAGCGAGTCAGGTGAAGAGATATTATATCTTAAAGGAGCAGTGTTGTATTTTGTGACAGTCTTGAATAAACTTAAGTAGCCAATAGGCAGAACCTAGCATAATTTGTCTGATTCTCTGTAATAATGAATTTTATTTTGTGGTTTCTTACATCAAACACAACATTTTGTGTGGCGCAGCAGTCTTAAGGCACTGCATCTCAGTGCTTGAGGCGTCACTACAGACAACCTCGTTCGAATTCACAACCGGCCGTGATTGGGAGTCCCTTAGGGCGACGCACAAATGACCCAGCATCGTCCGGGTTTGGCCTGTGTAGGCCGTCATTGTAAATAATCATTTGTTCTTAACTGACTTGCCTAGTTAAAGATTACATTTTTAAATGTATTTTTAAATGTAAGTCACCTCGTCGGAAGGACAAGTGAATAAACAGGTTAATGCCAAGCTTAATGGAATGTAGGCATTGAACACCACACATTGGCTGCTACTGTAGGCTGAATGATAGAACAGCTATTTCCAAGTTAAAATGTTATTGGATGTTTTTCTCCATTGTTTTTGATAGTAGACCACTCTGGTAGGCCTACATTATGATCAAGTAGCCACAGTAGCCTACTTGGCCACTGTTAAAACTCTAACTTAAAGCGTGTACAGCCTCAGTGTTGCATAGAATTTTCACAACTTCCAAGTTTGTGCTCAGCAGACCTGAAATTTGCTCAGTGCACAATGGAGGGAACCTTGGCTTACTACTACCCCATTCAGACTAGGGTGTGAGAGTCAGGGAACCTGCTTGTGCTCTCCCCATTTGGTTTGGATCAAAAGCAACAGCTACTCTTCCTGGTGTCCACATGAAACATGACATAGTACAAAACATTATTAGTCAAGGACTAAACTACATACATTTAAAATGCCACACATAGCCTACATGCATTATTTATACTAAAGTATGTGGACAGCCTGTAAAATTAGTGGCTTTGGCTATTTCAGCTACACCTGTTGCTGACAGGTGTGCAAAATTGAGCACACAGCCATGCAATCGCCATAGTAAACATTGGTAGAAGAATGGCTTAGATTTTCAACATGGCATGTTCATAAGATGTCACCTTTCCAACAAGTCAGTTTGTCAAATTTCTGCCCTGTTAGATTTGCCCCTGTCAACTGTAAGTGCTGTTATTGTGAAGTGGAAACGTCTAGGAGCAACAACGGCTCAGCCATGAAGTGGTAGGTCACACAAGCTCACAGAACCGGACCACCGACTGCTGAAGTGTGTAGCGTGTAAAAAATAGTCTGTCCGGTTCCAACACTCACTAACGAGTTCCAAACTGCCTCTGAAAGCAATGTCAGCTTCATGAAATGGGTTTCCATGGCCTAGCAGCCACACACAATCCTAAGGTCACCATGCGCAATGCCATTGGATGCGTTCTATGGAGTGATGAATCGCGCTTCACCATCTGGCAGTTTGACGGTCAAATCTAGGTTTGGCGGATGCCAGGAGAACGCTACCTGCCCCAATGCATAGTGCCAACTGTAAAGTAGTCAAGGCTCTATTTAATACGTCCGAACAGTGTGCCAACTGCTTGAACAGACAGTTCATTACCTTCAACACATCAATACCTCGCACAAAGACCAAAAGTGAATCAGTCAATCTCTCCTCAGCTTTGAGCCAGATGAGATTGACACACGTTACTGACATTTTCTCTCCATGTACATCTAAGTGCCATACTTGCTGCTTTGTTCTGGACCAACTGCAATTTACAGTGCCTTGCAAAAGTATTCATCCCCCTTGGCGTTTTTCCTATTTTGTTGCATTACAATCGGTAATTTAAATGGATTTTTATTTGGATTTCATGTAATGGACATACACAAAATATTCTAAATAAATAAAAAAATCTAAAAGTGGTGCGTGCATATGTATTCAACCCCTTTGCTATGAAGCCCCAAAATAAGATCTGGTGCAACCAATTACCTTCAGAAGTCACATAATGAGTTAGATTGCACACAGGTGGACTTTATTTAAGTGTCACATGATCTGTCACATGCTCTCAGTACATTTACATTTACATTTAAGTCATTTAGCAGACGCTCTTATCCAGAGCGACTTACAAATTGGTATATATACACTTGTTCTGAAATGCCCCAGAGTCTGCAACACGAGCAAGCAAGGGGCACCACCAAGCAAGTGACACCATGAAGACCAAGAAGCTATCCAAACAGGTCAGAGATAGAGTTGTGGAGAAGTACAGATCAGGGTTGGGTTATAAAAAAATATCAAACTTTGAAGATCCCACAGAGCACCATTTTAAATCCATTATTTAAAAAATGAAAGAATATGGCACCATAACAAACCTGCCAAGAGAGGGCCGCCCACCAAAACTCACGGACCAGTCAAGGATGGCATTAAACAAAGAGACCAAAGATAACGCTGAAGGAGCTCTACAGTAGAAATTGGAGTATATGTCCATAGGACTACTTTAAGCCGTACACTCCACAGAGCTGGGCTTTACGGAAGAGTGGCCATAAAGAGCCATTACTCTTAAAAATAAGCAAACACGTTTGGTGTTCCCCAAACGGCATGTGGGAGACTCTCCAAACATATGGAAGAAGGTACTCTGGTCAGATGACTCAAATTTAGCTTTTTGGACATCAAGAAAAGCGCTATGTCTGACGCAGGGAAATAGGGAAATTCTTGAGGGAAGCCTGTTTCATCTTCCAGAGATTTGAGACTGGGACAGAGGTTCACCTTCCAGCAGGACAATGACCCTAAGAATACTGCTAAAGCAACACTTGAGTGGTTTAAGGGGAAACATTTAAATGTCTTGGAATGGCCTAGTCAAAGCCCAACTTCAATCCAATTGAGAATCTATGGTATGACTTAAAGATTGCAGTACACCAGCGGAACCCATCCAAGGTCGACGACATCCGATCCTCGTTTGCTAAGTCAAACGACACTGCTGGTTCTGCTCACACTGCCCTACCCTGTGCTCTGACCTCTTTCTCCCCTCTCTCTCCAGATGAAATCTCGCGTCTTGTGACGGCCGGCCGCCCAACAACCTGCCCGCTCGACCCTATCCCCTCCTCTCTTCTCCAGACCATTTCCGGAGACCTTCTCCCTTACCTCACCTCGCTCATCAACTTATCCCTGACCGCTGGCTACGTCCCTTCCGTCTTCAAGAGAGCGAGAGTTGCACCCCTTCTGAAAAAACCTACACTCGATCCCTCCGATGTTAACAACTACAGACCAGTATCCCTTTCTTTTCTCTCCAAAACTCTTGAACGTGCCGTCCTTGGTCAGCTCTCCCGCTATCTCTCTCAGAATGACCTTCTTGATCCAAATCAGTCAGGTTTCAAGACTAGTCATTCAACTGAGACTCTTCTCTGTATCACGGAGGCGCTCCGCACCGCTAAAGCTAACTCTCTCTCCTCTGCTCTCATCCTTCTAGACCTATCGGCTGCCTTCGATACTGTGAACCATCAGATCCTCCTCTCCACCCTCTCCGAGTTGGGCATCTCTGGCGCGGCCCACCCTTGGATTGCGTCCTACCTGACAGGTCGCTCCTACCAGGTGGCGTGGCGAGAATCTGTCTCCTCACCACGCGCTCTCATCACTGGTGTCCCCCAGGGCTCTGTTCTAGGCCCTCTCCTATTCTCGCTATATACCAAGTCACTTGGCTCTGTCATAACCTCACATGGTCTCTCCTATCATTGCTATGCAGACGACACACAATTAATCTTCTCCTTTCCCCCTTCTGATGACCAGGTGGCGAATCGCATCTCTGCATGTCTGGCAGACATATCAGTGTGGATGACGGATCACCATCTCAAGCTGAACTTCGGCAAGACGGAGCTGCTCTTCCTCCCGGGGAAGGACTGCCCGTTCCATGATCTCGCCATCACGGTTGACAACTCCATTGTGTCCTCCTCCCAGAGCGCTAAGAACCTTGGCGTGATCCTGGACAACACCCTGTCGTTCTCAACTAACATCAAGGCGGTGGCCCGTTCCTGTAGGTTCATGCTCTACAACATCCGCAGAGTACGACCCTGCCTCACACAGGAAGCGGCGCAGGTCCTAATCCAGGCACTTGTCATCTCCCGTCTGGATTACTGCAACTCGCTGTTGGCTGGGCTCCCTGCCTGTGCCATTAAACCCCTACAACTCATCCAGAACGCCGCAGCCCGTCTAGTGTTCAACCTTCCCAAGTTCTCTCACGTCACCCCGCTCCTCCGCTCTCTCCACTGGCTTCCAGTTGAAGCTCGCATCCGCTACAAGACCATGGTGCTTGCCTACGGAGCTGTGAGGGGAACGGCACCTCAGTACCTCCAGGCTCTGATCAGGCCCTACACCCAAATAAGGGCACTGCGTTCATCCACCTCTGGCCTGCTCGTCTCCCTACCACTGAGGAAGTACAGTTCCCGCTCAGCCCAGTCAAAACTGTTCGCTGCTCTGGCTCCCCAATGGTGGAACAAACTCCCTCACGACGCCAGGACAGCGGAGTCAATCACCACCTTCCGGAGACACCTGAAACCCCACCTCTTTAAGGAATACTTAGGATAGGATAAAGTAATCCTTCTCACCCCCCCCCCCCTTAAAATATTTAGATGCACTATTGTAAAGTGGCTGTTCCACTGGATGTCATAAGGTGAATGCACCAATTTGTAAGTCGCTCTGGATAAGAGCGTCTGCTAAATGACTTAAATGTAAAATGTAAATGTAAACTTGAAGCAGCTGAGGAAGTTTTGCCTTGAAGAATGGGCAAAAATCCCAATGGCTAGATGTGCCAAGCTCATAGACATACCCCAAGAGACATGAAGCTGTAATTTCTGAAAAAGGTGGCTCTACAAAGTATTGACTTTATGGGGGGTGAATAGTTGTGCACGCTCAAGTTTTAATTTTTTTGGTTTTATTTCTTGTTTGTTTCACAATCAAAAATATTTTGCATCTTCAAAGTGGTGGGCATGTTGTGTAAATCAAATGATACAAACCACAAAATCTATTTTAATTCCAGGTTGTTAGGCAATAAAATAGGAAAAATGCCAGGGGGTGAATACTTTTGCAAGCCACACCCTCTTTGCAGTACATGACCACACAGCTGGGCTGTAGTCCAGGTGCGACAACTAGAGCCTGTAAGACCCGTCTGGCCGACTGAGATGCCAAGAAGGCAGAGCATTGCCCTATCATGGACAGAGCCCTTCCCATTTGAATAACCATTGAGCCTATATGTTTTGACAATGATAGCTTGCTATCCAGGGTTACACCCAGCAGTTTAGTCTCCTCAATCAAGGTTTAGCAGATTATTTGGTTTTAGAGATATTTTGCACTCATGGCTTTGCTTTGCTGAAGAGAGCAGTGTCCACAACATCACATGATATTGCATGAATGGGAATCTTTCTTCACCCTCCTCTCTACTAGGATGTACTGCTGTGTGTTTGACAGTCTCACACAGGGTCTCCAGCCTATCTCCCTCCAGGACCTGAACAGTAACTTGGTTGACGTTTAATTTAGAGTCCCTCACTTCTCCTGCTCTCCTTTTAATATCCTCTGTGAGAAGAGGAGTGGGTTCTTGCTGTGAAAAGCTCTCACTCTGCTCTGCTTGGTTGTAGATCGGTCAGGTCTCTGGACTGGTTGGACAGGCTAACATAACGACTGCACTGGGAAGTTCTCACAAGCATCGTTATCATGTACAGATAAAGCCATTCCCCTTGGATGTCAGCCAGCAGGACCAGTGTCTGTGTGCACGGCTGTGCTCAGTATTGTGCTTGTTTGTCAATGAGTCAGCTTATGAGTGAGTATGGCTCGTGCTCTCTGGTTTCTGACCCAGTGAGTATGAATAATACCACAGCACAGCAGCCTCATAAAAGCCTCCTCCAGCTCCCCTTCTATGCTTTTGAATGCCTGTCTCAGTCGGATGGTTCCTGGAAAGCGCTGAGGGAGAGGTGTCTGGAGTCTGCAGGAAGCTGCTCTCTGCTCACTTCCTGTCATGGGGCCATGTTAAACGTGCCGGTCCAGGGTCTTTGTTTGAGTATAGGCCTACGTGTTTATCAGGGGCAAAACATCAAGAGTCATCTGTGAACCACAGCCTTGAGAGAGAATGAAAGAGACGGAGAAAAGAGGAGGGGAGATGGTTTCCTCCTTCCTAAGCGGAGCTGCAGGGGAGCACGTTGCTCTCCTCACCCTTCTGTACACAGATGCGCTTAAGCACATACATTTTATACACGCGCGCCCCACCTCCTGCACACTTGCATGTGCTCGTATGCGCTGGGCTCTGCGGCGACTGCAGTGTCCCAAATCATAAACAGCAGCATTCCTCTGTCTCAATGTAAACAGTCATATGTGCTGCTGGTGAACCAGGGATAACTCCAAGCACATGCAGTAGAGCCTACATAGATCAGCAGCATCAGGGTCTCCCTCACGCCTTGCCGCCTTTCAGTTATTCATCCTCACTGTAGTTGGCGTCTATACTCTCAGTATGGCTTGCTGTGACCTATTGGCCTAGGAAGTTCTGAACTACAGTAAATCATGGCGCCAACCTGGATAGCTGCTTCTAAGACCTCATGTCTTCCCTAAACTTGGCACTTGAAGAACATCACTTTCCCTCTTCTGTCGGATTACAGCGCGGCCCTGTTTGTAGATGATACTGAGGTTGCCTAAAGTAAACGGGATTGTGCCAGAATGACATATGAATATGTACACTGGGTCTGTTTTTTTACAGATAGCAGAGCACGGCTTGGTCTTATGACACTTCTTCATGCTCTGAATCAATGCTTCTGCCTTTTGATGTTGACAAGCTCGACTCCAGGCGTTACAGTACAGTGTTTTGGAAAGATAAATGAGAACGATGCTTTATGAAATGTTAGCCCAGACTTGGCTCCTCTGACCTTGTGGTCTTTTTGTCTGAATAACGACGTCTCTGTTAAATGTCTCCATTTTTCTGCCCTTGTGCTTCTGCTCCTGGGGTTATTTGGAGAGTTTTTGCTGGGTTCTTTGAACCTCTGTGACCTGCAGCATTGTCAGGGATGCCGGTAAACAAAGCTTTGGTGGCTCTCCAAACTGGAGCGTTCAACCGCAACCCAAAATAACTGAAAACCAACTGCAAGGGGAAAACAAAAAAGTATATCGCTCTGTTCATGGGGGGCCAGACTTTCATGTTTAGCTGAAGACCGTGTGTTTTGCATTTGTCTCCTCTGTACATTCCTCAGTTTTTTGGGAAGGTATGAGGGAATGGGGGATTTATTCAAAAGGCCCCATCTCCACTATTGGCAAGTCCAGCATTCCTGTCACAATCCTTTTACCCTCCTCTCCTGCCAAAATGAGAGGCTCTGATCGTGTGTGTGAGGTGGTGTGCGTCTTTGTGAAAATGCAAAGTTTGTCGAATGCGTGCTTGGTTATGAAGTGTGTGTTTGTATGTGTATGAAAGATGGTGTGTGTGTGTGTGTGTGTGTGTGTGTGTGTGTGTGTGTGTGTGTGTGTGTGTGTGTGTGTGTGTGTGTGTGTGTGTGTGTGTGTGTGTGTGTGTGTGTGTGTGTGTGTGTGTGTGTGTGTGTGTGTGTGTGTGTGTGTGTGTGTGTGTGTGTGTGTGTGTGTGATTTACGACGTATCCTGCCCTTGGGGTCCCTGTGAGGGTTATGAGACACAGCACCAGATCAGGATCAGCTCTGCTGTTTTGACATGGACTTAAATCAAGTTTCCGGCGACCATTCTCATTTTCCCAGTTGAACAAATAAATCACCACAAAGCTCATGGAGATAAGTACCAATTTCCTGTGTGTGGAGCTCTTTTGGTTCCAAATGGGGTCCTTTTCAGATTTTCTCATTTCCCATCCAGTCTCTCTGTTTTCAATATGAGCCATTTTATTTTGGCCCTTAAGTCCCCAGTTCTACTGGATGTATTGTACAATCTGCCGGAATGCCGTGCTTATCTCTAATGCTCTATTGAATACAACTTATTTTATTTCAAATAGACCCCAGTACAGATGCATTCTGTGAGTGGCATAAAAATGGGAGAAAAAATTGTCAGCTGCGCTCTGGCTGTTAAAAAAAATTAAATGTCCGTTTTTTGGGGGGGAATCATCATGATGCCTGACTAATGGATGTTGCATTTTAAAGCCAAGACAATTTGTGATTTTATGCAACAAAATCTCATGGTTTTATTCAATGTGTTTGTACATGTTGATCCCGGAAACTCTGGGATGTAATCTGGAGCAGGAATGCACAACATGAAATGACCAACAAATTCAATTACTTCAGTTATTATTAGTTGTTTGCAAAAATGACATCAGGTTTTGCTCGTACGTAATGTGTTTTATGAGAGGTGCGCTGCCCAGACCTTATTGATCCATAGTGATATAACAGGTGTACTTGGAGGCCCGACCTGCTTCTGTAACATTATCATGCTGTGTCCTGACCTCCCCTCTCCCCTGTTGTGTGACCCACAGGACTGCTCCAGCTCTGAAGAGTACACGGTCGCCTCCGCCCTGCTGCCCCTGACAACGGCCTTTTACCGGGTGAGTGACTGACTGGGAGATTCCATTCCACAGAGCTCTTCTCCTCTCTCACACAGACAGAGCGGTTAGAGAGTCAGCCAGCAGGTCCTTTTGATTATATTGCTCAATCAAGGGCAAGACGGCCTGGCATTCACTGCAAGCTGGCCATCCTAATGGAGGGTGTTTATAACGGGGGGCAATAATAGGGGGTGTGATATCCCAGCTGTCCTGGCGCTGGTCCTGCTCTGAAGGTTGCCTCTGGTGCATGCAGCATACTCTGACCTCATGTCAGGAGCTGTGTTCCAGGCAGGACAAGAGACTTCCCAGGACTCTGACCATGCAGCTCTGGGACAGGGGAGGGGACAGAGGAGTGTCCCGCTGGTCTCAGACGAGCCACATTAGGATAAAGGGGGTGAGAAAACTGTACTTCCCACCGAATCCCAGAGGGCCGCTGTGGTTTGTGGTTTCCAACCTCCCGTGATCAAACTTGGTTGCTGCGGCGCGCACCACGAATATGTCCCCACCGCTCTGCTGTTGCCACGGCGACAGACACAACTGTGGGCTGTTGCCCTGCATTGGGTGCAGACCGTAAGAGACAGAATTTCGACCTCGCCCACTCTCTGCCATTGTATGACACTGTTTTTACAGGACAGGCTGATGTAACGCTCTGTGATAAGCCTGCTCTCTCTGTTTCCCAGCCAGGTTAACCATTCTATCAGACCACAGTGGCATTGGAAATGTACACATATAGTCAATTATCTAACTAAAACCAAGGGAATTGTCTCTGTTTGTTGATACAGGTGTACAGTGTGACCTGCTATGTAATGGGGGGGGTGAGAGCAGAGTTGTCTCTGTACACAACCTGAGTAAAGTGGTCACAGACCCAACTACACCACATTGTCCATAGTTTGGTTTGTTGCTGTAACGGAGTAACAATGTCTCTGTGACTGTCAAGTTGTCAACACAACACGGTGACCCTATGCTCCAGCTTTCTGCCTCTTAAGGCATCTGAAAGCCATTGCCCAAAGGCATTGGATTTTCTGTCATTTCTTTTCCTATTTCCCCATTTTACGTAACCATACAATCTGATTAAAGGATTACGTTAAAGGACTTATCACCAGATTTTCAGAAAGCGACACGAATCCTGAGAGGCATCGCATTCTCAACGGAGCAGTTTCTGGCATGGGAGGAATGAGAAGGAATGATATCGTGAGCTCCAGAACGCAACAGATTTCTCCCAGATTTCCAAAGGAATGGCATTAACTGTCGAGTCCAGCGTGTGGTCACGCAAATGGCGAAAGGCAAGAGCACAGGAATCCACCACGGTCCATATTGTGTAATTCCTAGTGTGATGAAAAAACGCCATGAAAAAGCTGGAAAAACAACATATCCCCAAAAAACAGAGCACCTTGTGATGGTTCACAATGTTCCACCGAGATTCTCGGGATAATCGCAGCATCGCACGATAGTCAATTACATGCTTTTGCAAAATGTCTGTTGGCCTGCTTTACTCTACCCCCCCCCATCCTGCCACATTTCCCCAAAGTCTTTGACTTTACCACACTGACTGTTATGGGGCTGTTCAAAGCAAGCTTGGCAGCAGATGAAGGAGCCAGTGGAGTGTTGGGTATACGCCACGCTGTAGTAAAGGACCATGACCGTCTACTGTAGGACACTGCTGAGAGAACCATTTGTAGAATCGTTGGTTGAGAGAAAGGGAACAGAAGGAGTGTATGCTCTCTGTATCCAGGTGACAATTGTGACAAAAAGGTGACAAAGCTAATTGAAATGTCCAATACTCTTTCAGTGGTACATGTGTTGTGTTACAAAGCCAAAAAGAGAGAATTTAAACCAGAACCGTTTGTTTCTTTGCCATGGAATGGTTTTGACACGGGTCTTATGGTCAAGATTATTTGCGTACATTTTCATGGAAGATTAGCTCTGATTTCATTCATCATGTTGCACATGTTGCACATCTGCGTCCAAGTACTCCTAACCTCCTAACTTCAGTACTAAACTGCTAAGCCCTCCAACCTTACTACAACAGTACCCTGCCCTCAAGTTAAGACAACCTGCTGTCGGTGGATCCCATTTAGATTTCCTAGAAGGTGAAGCTGATCTGATAGGTGTCTACCTGTGGGTCATGCCAGGGTAGGGAAAACCTGTAATACAATGGTAGTTCAAACTGGGCCAGAGGTATCCCCGGAAATGCATTTGGACAGCGGAATTCACACACACACACACAACCTGTCTGTAGTCTCCATGGAAAGACGTAGTTAATCAGTGCTCAAGGGGCTTTGAGTGATTAGGCTACCTTTTTTTTACACCTTTTACGTAACCACAGTAGTCCAGGCTTGCTTCGTGAATTTGCTGCATAGTTTCATTATAAACAAGTTCTTATTTTGAGTTTCTCATGTAGGTGACTTTACAAGAGCAGGCCTATTGCTTTCCTTCAAAGGTGTAATTCCATCTGTGTAAATAGTGAATTGTACATATTATACAGTCTTGCAGTGGCAAGGCGGGATCAACAATACATGCTGTACGGTAGCACGTGCCATTGACGACAACCGCCTTGCTGGTTACTGTATCGTTGTTTTTTTTTACTCCAGCCAGTCCTCATGCCCAGCCCACAGGAGTATAAATCACCTTATCGGGTAGTTGTACATTCCCTCAGCCCCTCTCAACGAGGTCAGTTGGCTTAAGGCCCTTTCCTATTAAAACTGCTGCTTCACCTGTAACTGTTATCCATCACTCCTCATTGACATCTTCCACAATCCGTCAACTCTGCTGCCCGCAGTTACTACAATGAGAAGTGGGGATCGGGTCTGGAAGAGATTTGGTCAGGGCTTCACATCCGGGGTTTTTTCACCACAGTATGTAATGTCTAACCCTAATCACTACAATGCCCCCATCGGAAGGCTGCCCCCAGAAACGCACTCTAAATTCAAATGACCCTTTTACAGTATAACATTTATAGTAAATCCCCTAAGTCTTATGGTAGAGTGACAATTCATGAAAACCTTATGAGGTTTTTCTCAACTTAATCTGATGAATATGGACTGTCCTGTCACAGTGGTCTTCTTTCTCTTAGCTTTAGCCTGGCTAGTCTGTAGCCTGGCTAGTCTGTTCCCTCCCCAGTGGACTGTCTTCAGCCCACAGTGCTGCTGCCCAACCTCTCCTCACTACAGAATGTGGGAAGCTTCCCAGCAATGTGCCCGCTCCCACAGAGTGTTTGTGCGAGAGACATTGTGTGTGTTTTGGGCAAATGTTCAAACTGAAGAGCCGCCTTTCATTGACCTATATTCTATATTCTGCCCCTTCCTTCCCTCGGTCTGTCTGGCCGGCTGCACAGTGAGGTCTGCGAAACTAACCACTCTTGGAACAACATAGGTTACTTACTTTAGAGGGCTATATGTCTGGTGATGTCATCATAATGCAGCCAACCGGTTGAACTGTGTTTGACATGAGCTTTTGGGTTAAACTTGGTTGGCGTGCTTAGTGTAGTTTACCTAAACTGCATGCAGCCTTTGTACAGGCCATATCTCAGTTAGCAGTCACGGGTTGTTGAATTGCTCTATATAAATGTTTCTGAATTCCTAGGAAATATACTTACTCCTGATAAACCACATCTTACTACAAGCGTCAGGACTGTTTGCTTCGGTGTTATTGTGCCCTTTTTAATAAACTCACCTGTTTATCTTGTTTTTATTCTTGCAATCGAATGTAGACCAAGAGTAGAGATCTGCCTACCTCTTGGCTCTTTGAGGTTTCATTTCAATTGGATGCACCGCGGCAGCAGCCCAAAAATGATTCTGGACTCAACACAGAAAACCATTGGACTCTTTAAATCATTTCTGCCCCAGTTTATGCGTGGAGAGATTGGAAGGTTTTCGCTGTCAAGCTGTTTTACGTTTGGTCCTGGGGAGAGCAGATGATTTACGTCGTGACCTTTGTGTCCCTGTGAGACGTCTAGAGCTGGACTCGTCTCTGTTTACTCTGCATTGTAGACCATTTATGTTAACAGTACATCCCGCATGAATACTTACGGCATGATGGACTTGTTTGTTCCACGCTTTTCCACATGTCTCCTCTGTTTGTTTGACTCGGACATCTGTGTAAATACATTGTTTGGATGGCGATGTCTTCAGTGCTACAGAATGCAAATAACTCCAATGACACAATAGGGATTAATGGGGAATAAATCTATAAAGCTTGATTGGTCCAAGTCGGGTTATTTTCTTTCCCCAGTGTCTCTGTCACAAAGGACTTCTAAAGGCATGTCTATTTTTATACCCCTGGACGCCAAGTGATTTCCTCCAAAACAGCCATTACAGCCACGATTTTGTTGCCCAAGGCTGGTCACGGATCAAACACGGCACTTTTCCTCCAGTGTCCAGATAAGTACAGGTCAACCATCAGAGCTATGAGACATCATATCTCCCTTTTTAGAGCTGATGAACACATATCTCCATTTTTAGAGCTGATGAACACACCCTGAGCTGTCTCTCTGTATAAGTCTCTCTCCCTCTCACTGTCTATATAGCTATATGGGCAATACTGTATTATTGAAGAGTTACCACCTTTTCCTTCAAGTCGTGTAATAAACCCTAACATCATCATCCAGGGATCCCCTAGCCAGACCTTGACATCTTATTTGGTCTCTGTGCTCTCTCTGGGCTCTATCTCTCTGTCTGTCTCTCTGCTTGTTTTCCTGCATTCCTCTCCTGCATTTGGCAAGTGGAGTGTTCATATGGGTCTCTTTTGAGGGTCGTCTACCTCCATCCCTCCATCTGTCTTCTCTTGTCCCTCTGCACTGTGTAGTAGGTTCTGACTGCAGCCTAGACCCTGATTCCCCTCTGCTATCAGAGCAGGGAGAGCCAACCGGCCGTGGTCAACCTGACCTCCAGACAACTGAGCAGGCTGTGTGTTTAACAGGAGAGGACACACACACCTCCACTCAATGTGCTGCAAGACCCCCACACCATATGACATGAGAGCATGATGACTAATATTGTAAATATTGTTCTCTGGTGCAGGTCCCCAGAATAACAGCTGCATTAAAGCGTCTACTGTTCTTGTTTTTCATATTGGTCACTGTTCCATGAATGGCCACGGTTCATTAATTTCCATCCTTTAACACTGTACATTTAGTCTAGACTCGTTAATCCAATCAGGTAATCTGTAAGTCTATTAGCGCCACAGTTTGTGGCCGTGTCAGATTTTGTCTCTGTCGACAGAGGGTTGTTAGACCAGCTCCCTGCTCTCCCTGCTCCCTGTAAATGGCTGAGTACTAGCATAAGACACGGCCTTCTTGTGAAAATGTAATGTGTATAAAACGTTCCCGGGGGAAATGAAACTATCCGTACGAGCTTTGACATTGGCGTCATCCCCCATACTTCATTAACGATATAAAGCTGCGCTCTGACTGCTTACATTTGGAGGTGAATTATGTCTTTATGACAGTGGTTTGAAGAGGAGGCTTAGTAGTGGATTTATCATTTACATCAGAGGGATACTACTCAAGGTGTAGGGCTGGCCTGAGCAGGGAGGGAGACGAGCAGGCGGTCTACTGCTGCCCTCCAACGGCATTCAAACCTCTCTGGAGAGTTGAGATACACAGGCCAAAGTATACTGGAATCACTTCCAGCCCCAGTCTCACCTTTGAACTTCCGCACACGACTCTCTCAGTCCCCCAGGGCTCTGTGCTCGAACCCCTGCCCTCGGGTAAGCCTCGGCAAGGTGCCGGGACTGTAGCCATTTTAGTTCTGCAGCCTCTGGTAACTACGGTAGCCCCACTGCCGCTGGTCATTCAGGGAGAAACCAAGGCAATAATGAACAGCGCCGTGTTGTATTGTGTCAGGCTCCGAAGGAAGAAATCAGAAGCTAATCTAATAAGAAGCTTGAGCGTCTCTCAAGGAAGACACATGGCCTTCAGACTCTGCCAGGGGGAGGTGGGGAACATAGAGGTGGGTGTGAGGATGTTAATGTATTACGTGTCGGCACTCTGTGTTCTTGGGTCCGGGACTAATAGGTGCCTTAGCTGTTGCCCAACATTCATGTGTTTATATCGGGACATAGGAACCGTCTTCATGGCTTTAGCAGAGCTGCATGTTCTCTCTAGGTGCTGGGGCCAAACAGGTGCTTCACTTCACTATTCATACTGTGGAAAAACAGCAGGGCCCTGTTTTTAGTACTCAACCAGAGAGAGAGCAGGAGAGACGTTCTTCGTGTGGTGTTGTATGTGTTAAAAACTTACAGCCCACGAGAAATTATTGATTGTACTTGAAACCTTTGGCAGCTTTGGATTATTTTCCTATTTCCACCCAGGTTTTAATGGTCGTCTTTACAAGCTATGCTCACCACAGCCCAGTTAGTTTCACGAGTTGTGAGATGTTGAGCCCAAACTACTCTCTTGTACGTTCAGTCAAAAGCAGACAGTCAGCAGGTCTGAACGTTTGGCTGGTCAGCGCTTCAGTGTAAGCTGTTGAAAGCGTCTACTCCTCAGCCTCTTACTGTCAAAATATTCCCTCGTGTCTGCAGAAATTGCCGGCTGGCGTGAGCCAGTTTGCCTACACCTGTGTCCAGGACCATCCTATTTGGACCAATCAGCAGTTCTGGGAGGCCACATTCTACAGTGAGGTCCAGAACCAGATCCGAGCCCTGTACCTCACTGCCCCTGAAGACAAACTAGGAATCACTGCCAGGTTAAAGGTAAACGAATGAGAGGTTTCAAAGCCAAATAATGGTTGTTTTTCTATCACCTTTTTTAGCCCAGTTTGCAGAGTGGCACTTAACAAGCACATATCTTTCTCTCCCCTCAGGAGCAAGGTCCCCTGCCCCCGGCGGCCCCCAGCACCTTGGAGCGCACGGCCATGGACCTGGCGGCGGAGCAGCTGCGCGCCTGGCCCTGCCTCAGCAAGGAGAAGCAGCAGGAGCTAGTGAAGAACGAGGAAAGCACGGTGTTCAGCCAGGCCATCCACTACGCCAGCCTCCTGGTCTACCTGCTGGTCCCCCTGGACACCAGCAAGAACAAGCTGCTCAGAGCCAACCCCGTCGCTGACTGGGAGAGTGGCAGCAACAGCATCGTCACCAACAGGCGAGCAGAGCAGCTAGTTGCGCCTCACTGCACCCCACTGATATTCAGTCAGTTAAATCTGACACCTAACTATTCCACACAGCTATATCAACAGTTATTTTGGCACAGCACACAAGCGCATGGCCCTCGTGAAATGCGCTTGATCGGAAAAATAACTAAAATGTAAGGCTGTTATCTTGGATGATAGCGCTCTTGCTTGGGGAGTATTTTGTACTTTGTAATAAGGTGACGATAAGTGTGTGGGCGGACATGACGTTACCGTGTACATGATCGCCTCTAAAACGGATCAGTGTACAGCACCTCCTCAGCCATATCCTGCCCACTCCCACGTCCATCCCGTTGACTGTCCTATCACCTGCTAAAGTTTCAGCCTCAGCTCTGCTAGGGTGGTTAACACTCAGCCTGTCTGTGGGGGTGACCTCCACTCAGCCAACAGAAACAAAGATTGGGATTTCCAGTGCTCTGTGCTAAGAGTCATGTGATGTGTACCAAGTTTAGAAAGTCTACACGTGTGCCTTTTCTCAGAAATGGAGAAGAGTCTGCCAAAGCCATAGCTCCAGTTTCTCTCACTTTCACTTTCTGTATGCACTGCTGCTACACGGTAGCCCCCTAGCTAGTCCCCACTGATGTGTATGGAGCTACTGGAGATTTTAGGCCCTTTGAATTGTTTACATGGAGAATGTTGAAGCCTTTTGTTCTTGTTTTGCCGCTGGTTTCATGAGTGGGGGGGGGTGGCACTGTTTATTTGGTCGTTATTTTCTCTATTTTGGTTCTTGCCCCAGACCTGTTTCTGGATCTCATCTGTGTGTTTTGTAAACCCCGCTGGACGTTACATCACCGTCCCATGTGAAAAGTGGCCAAGAGACCGCGAGAGGCGTCCTGGCATCACAGCTGACCTCTCGCCAGACTGCCATGCTCACAGACCTCAGACGCACTATATCGTCATGTGGATCTCTGGGAAAACTTCAAGCATCCCTCTCTGCAGCCTGTTCTATTCTCATGCCATTAATGAAGACTAAAGTCCGGCTACATGTGTGTTTGCAGTATTGCAGGCAGTATGGCGGAGAGCTTTGACACAGAGAGTGGCTTTGAGGACTCTGAGAACAGCGACGTGGCCATCTCTGTGGTACGGTTCATCGCCCGCTTCATTGACAAGGTGTGCACCGAGAGTGGCGTCAGCCAGGACCACATCAAGAGTTTGCATAGCATGATCCCAGGTACCTTACGACCCCCAGTCAACCTCAATACTACCAAACACAACGTCAATTATACCCAAACACACCGTGACCTCTGACTTCAGTAGCAAACTCCCGCTGTCCTAATTCTTCTGTCAGCTTTATCACTTAACCCTGTATTTGTGCGTCTGACTTTCTCACTCATCATTATTTACAATTGATTCAGGATTATCCGTAATCATGGTAGACTCCACATTCATGTGTTTAGAAACATTTATATTCTTATTTACAATAAAAGTAACTAAAAAATGACACCATCATTTACAATTTATATTGGGCACAAGATCGTCTGAAACACAACCAAAACAAACAGCAAATGCATCCAACAACTTTGTAGAGTCACAAGCTTGATTTAACAGTTCACCTGATAAGGATGAAAATACCCTCAAATTAAAGCTGACAGTCTGCACTTTAACCTCATAGTCATTGTATCATCCCAATACTTTTGTAGCTCACTGTAGGTGGTGGCCTTCAAATCTGTAAATATTGACTTCCTGGGGTTGTAATTAGGGGTGTACAAGCATGTGTTTATGTTTACCTGGGTTGGGTAACTTGTGTATGTGTTTTTGTGTGTGCATGACATTGTGCTAACTGGTCATGACCTCTGACCCCAGGCATCGTGGCCATGCAGATGGAAACTCTGGAGGCGGTCCACAGGGAGAGCAGGAGACTGCCACCCATTCAGAAGGTAGGTGCTGCCCTGCACTGGGCCACCCATTCAGAAGGTAGGTGCTGCCCTGCACTGGGCCACCCATTCAGAAGGTAGGTGCTGCCCTGCACTGGGCCACCCATTCAGAAGGTAGGTGCTGCCCTGCACTGGGCCACCCATTCAGAAGGTAGGTGCTGCCCTGCACTGGGCCACCCATTCAGAAGGTAGGTGCTGCCCTGCAGTGGGCCACTGAGTTCTCTGTCTGTCTGAATATAAATTTAGTTTATCAATCATGAATATTAGTACCATTTGAAACTCTGAACTGTCATCCAAAATTTTATCAATCTCATTAATGGAGTAATTTTGTTGTGCCTTTGAAGTAAACCTGTGTCCTTTAATAATGAAGTGGTGTCAGAACCCCTATTCTCCTGGAAGTGGTGTCGGAACCCCTATTCTCCTGGAAGTGGTGTCGGAACCTCTATTCTCCTGGAAGTGGTGTCGGAACCTCTATTCTCCTGGAAGTGGTGTCGGAACCTCTATTCTCCTGGAAGTGGTGTCGGAACCTCTATTCTCCTGGAAGTGGTGTCGGAACCTCTATTCTCCTGGAAGTGGTGTCGGAACCTCTATTCTCCTGGAAGTGGTGTCGGAACCTCTATTCTCCTGGAAGTGGTGTCGGAACCTCTATTCTCCTGGAAGTGGTGTCGGAACCTCTATTCTCCTGGAAGTGGTGTCGGAAACTCTATTCTCCTGGAAGTGGTGTCGGAAACTCTATTCTCCTGGAAGTGGTGTCGGAAACTCTATTCTCCTGGAAGTGGTGTTCTGTAGCTGAAGTGCCTATGATTCCAGTAATGTTGCGGTAATCACTCATCAGCCATCAGACTGGGGTTCTTACAGTGATGCTGTTGTGCGCCTTATCACACTGCCAGCTCTTGTTTTGGTCTCTCCCCCTGGTCGGCTCATTCCCAGGACACTGCGGGCCCAGTCAGGTCCAGTGTAATTGATTTGTATGTTTGTCTGGCAGGGCCTTGTCTGACATTCATAGCTGAGACCACGTTGCACACAGCTCTACTGCCAGCAGCACATTCAATCCTGTGAACTCTGTAAACAAGCGCAGGAATGACCCTGGTGGGCCATCAGCACAGAGATTTATGACTGGAATTGGAGCTGTCCTTGCCTCTATGTGGAACCTGCTACTGCTTTGGCCCAAGGCTCAGGGGGAGGAGGAGGTAGCGCTGTTGGGTCTGTTGGGATTAAACAATCAGTTAAGGGAGCTGGACGTACTGGTGTACCTTGGGCACTCCAAGCTACAAGCAGTGAAAGGGTCACTGTTATAAGTTGCTATCGCTGGCGCTTACATCTCTGGCGGAGCTGGGTGGGTTGTCTAGTCTGTGTGTAGGGGTGATTACTTAGAGTTCCAGCTGGCAACCTCATTGGGGTGCTGGGGGAGCCGTTTGGGCCTTTAACACACTGGCCCTGAGCCATCCAACATCAGCAGGACCATCCTCCTCTTATCTTTTGGCCAGACCAGCCCAGAACTCAACTGCACAGCCCACTGGACTGGCTTGACCTTGACCCCCCCCCCCCCACACACTCCCCCTCTGTGTGTAAAGGCTGTGCTCTGAGGGACCAGTGACACCATTCTGTTCCCCATGGAAGATATGAACACTGCACAGAACCATGACCTTCTGACATTTACTGTCTAGGCCCCCTCACACTAGAGTGCTCAACTTGGCTGCAGTTTGATGAGCTAGAGAGGCAGAGCATTTTTAGACCAGCTTCAGACCTGGCTCTGCTGGGGAGCTGAAGAGAAACTGACTTCCAACACAGTGGAATGGAGTTTGGATTTACAGGTTGCTACGAAGCACCTCAAAGCAGATGTTCAGCAGTTGTCAGTGCTCATTGACGAGGGGTTTGCTTTGGATCCTCCAGCATTTCTTGAAGCATGTAAATCAATATATTGTGGTAGTGTTGGGTAAGAGTTGTGTTAAATATATGTTGCGCAGACTACACTCAATGCATATATGCATAAAATGAACTAAATGAATTATTGTAGTTGTAAATAAATGTAAAGACATGCATGTACCTAAGGACCAAATGATTGACTTGGAGTATTACTGATGATCAGTCTCCACGGAGCACATGCTTTGTTTTTCTTGGTAAAGCATCAGTGACTGTAGGTAGCTGTGTATAACACCTATATGATGCTGAGTGTGTGTGCAACACACTGTGTGTTGATGTGTTGCTTATATGACATGATAATGATGTGTGTGTGTGTGATAGATTTCTGTTTTCGATATGCTCGGCTGTTGTTTAGGTGTGACGTGTGTTGATATCTATCCTTATCTAATGCACTGATATGTTGACGTTAGGGCTGTCCCCGACAACAACAAAAATGTTGGTCGACCGAAAGTCCTCTGTTTCAACTAATCTATTGGTCTACATTTTTAAACGTGTATTTTTCCATATATAGACACACCCTATGTGTTTGAATAAAATCAACTACAGTGCCTTGAAGATATTCAGACCCCTTTTTCCACATTTTGTTACGTTACAGCCCTATTCTCAAATGGATTAAATTGTATTTTTTTCCTCAATCTACACACAATACCCCATAATGACAAAGCAAAAACTTCTTATTTTTTAATGTTTGCTAATTTATATTTAAAAAAATAAAAAACTGCCATCACATTTACATAAGTATTCAGACCCTTTACTCTGTACTTTGTTGAAACACCTTTGACAGCGATTACAGCCTCGAGTCTTCTTGGGTATGACGCTACAAGCTTGGCATACCTGTTATTATTGTTTTTTTTCACCTTTATTTAACCAGGTAGGCTAGTTGAAAACAAGTTCTCATTTACAACTGTGACCTGGCCAAGATAAAGCAAAGCAGTGTGACACAAACAACAACAACAGAGTCAGTTTTACTTGCATTTAAGAGCAGTTGGAGGCCACGGAAGGAGAGTTGTATGGCATTGAAGCTCGTCTGGAGGTTAAGTGTCCAACGAAGGGCCAGAAGTATACAGAATGGTGTCTTCTGCGTAGAGGTGGATCAGAGAATCACCAGCAGCGATATCATTGATGTATACAGAGAAGAGAGTCGGCCCGAGAATTGAACCCTGTGGCACCCCCATAGAGACTGCAAGAGGTCTGGACAACAGGCCCTCCGATTTGGCACACTGAACTCTGTCAGAGAAGTAGTAGTGAACCAGGCGAGGCAATCATTTGAGAAACCATTGGTGTTGCTTCTGCCAATAAGAATGTGGTGATTGACAGAGTTGAAAGCCTTGGCCAGGTCGATGAATATGGCTGCACAGTTATGTCTCTTATCGATGTCAGTTATGATATCGTTTAGGACCTTGAGCGTGGCTGAGATGTACCCATGACCAGCTCTGAAACCAGATTGCATAGCGGAGAAGGTACGGTGGGATTCGAAATGGTCGGTAATCTGTTTGTTGACTTGGCTTTCGAAGACCTTAGAAAGGCAGGCTAGGATAGATATTATTGATGATTTGTAGGGGGTCCAGGTTTTGCAGTTCTTTAAGAACATCCGCTCTCTGGATTTCGGTGAAAGAGAAATGGGGGAGGCCCTGTGCGAGTTGTTGTGGGGAGTGCAGGGCTGTTGAACAGGGTAGGGGTAGCCAGGTGGAAAGCATGGCCAGCCGTAGAAAAATGCTTATTGAAATTCTCAATTATCGTGGATTTATCGGTGGTGACAGTGTTTCCTAGCCTCAGTGCAGTGGGCAGGTGGAAGGAGATGCTCTTCTTCTCCATGGACTTCAGTGTCCCAGAACTTTTTAAATTTGTGCTACAGGATGCAAATTTCTGCTTATTAAGCTATTATGGGGAAATGGTATTAGGGGAGTTTCTCCCATTCTTTGCAGATCCCCTCAAGCTCTGTCAGGTTGGATGGGGAGTGTTGCTGCATAGCTATTTTCAGGTCTCTCCAAAGATGTTAGATTGGGTTCAAGTCCAGGCTCTGGCTGGGCCACTCGAGGACATTCAGAGACTTGTCCCGAAGCCCATGTGTTGTGTTGGCTGTGTGCTTAGGGTCATTGTCCTGTTGGAAGGTGAACCTTCGCCCCAGTCTGAGGTGCTGAGCCATCTGGAGCAGGTTTTCATCAAGGATCTCTGTTCTATGCTCCGTTCATCTTTTCTTCGATCCTAACGAGGCTCCCAGTTGCTGCTGCTGAAAACATCCCCACAGCATGGTGCTGCCACCCAGGTTCCCCCAGACGTGACGCTTGGCATTCAGGCCAAAGAGTTCAATCTTGGTTTCATCAGACCAGAGAATCTTGTTTCTCATGGTCTGAGTGTCTTTAGGTGCCTTTTGGGAAAACTTCAAGCAGGCTGTCATGTGCATTTTACTGAGGAGCGGCTTCCGTCTTGCCACTCTACCATAAAGGCCTGATTGGTGGAATGCTGCAGAGATGGGAGAATATTCTAGAAGGACAACCATCTCCACAGAGGAGCTTTAGAGCTCTATCAGAATGACCATCATGTTCTTGGTCATCTCCCTGACCAAGGCCCTTCTCCACCTTTTGCTCAGTTTGGCTGGGCGGCCAGCTCTAGAAAGAGTCTTGGTGGTTCCAAACTTCTTCCATTTAAGAATTATGGAGACCACTCGGTTCTTGGGAACCTTCAATGCTGCAGAAATGTTTTGGGACCCTTCCCCAGATCTGTACCTTGACAAAATCCTGTCTGAGCTCTATTGACAATTCCTTCGACCTCATGGCTTGGTTTTTGCTCAAACATGCACTGTCAACTGTGGGACCTTTTATATAGACCGGTGTGTGCCTTTCCAAATCATGTCCAATCAATTGAATTTACCACAGGTGGACTCCAATCAAGTTGTAGAAACATCAAGGATGATCAATGGGGGAAACAGGATGCACCTAAGCTCAATTTTGAGTTTCATAGAAAAAGGTCTGAATACTTATGTAAATAAGGCATTTCTGTTTTATTTTTTATACATTTGCAAAACAATTTCAAAACCTGTTTTCACTTAATAATTATGGGGTATTGTGTGTAGATTGCTGAGAAAAAATGTGTTATTTAATCCATTTTAGAATAAGGCTGTTATGTGTAAAAAGTCAAGGGGTTTGAAAAAGGCACTGTGTATGTACTGAGCTTTTCTGATGCTTGAAGCCCACTGTTTGATGAAATAAGTAAGACACAAATGAATTAAGGAAGCCCGATGGCTATGCTGTGTTCAAATGAACTGACAGTGATTGCCTGTGTGGCTGGTGGGTGTTTTCTCTCTCTCCTCCCTGCTGCAGTGAACAGGCACCACAGCACAGCAAGAGTTTATCGCGCTGTCCGTGCTGAAGCTGCAACATAATTACAGCTATTTTGTTTGTTTTTTGTTTCTGATTTCTTTGGGGAAAACATTCCCTATTCCCTCAATGCTTGCTCTCTTTACATGAAAAATGTATGCATCGCATGCACGTGACCAATAATGCCTGACCTATAACCTATCATAATTACATCAATAAATTGGTTATAACAAACTCTTGAGTACCATAACTCGCGGCGGTAAAATGGATCAGGAGGACGTGAAAAAAGCAACACGAAACGGGCAAATGTTTACTGGTTGCTCAGGAGGGAAAGGGGAAGTCAGACCTGTGGAAGACGTTTGACTTCGTTGAGCATTGTGTGCCAAACAGTTGCTGTTAAATTATATTGTAATCTTTCCTGACTATTTGGAAAATGTGTAAACAACATTAAATAAGTGTACCAGTATATATATATATATATATATATATATATGGTCGGTCGGTCGTACACTTACTTAATGTTGTTTACACTGTTCCAAATAATTTAACATCAACTGTTATATATATATATATATATATATATATATATATATATATATATATATATATATATATATATATATATATATATATATATACACGCAAGGGCTGTTTCCTCATCTCTGCTGCCTCCGCCACCATTGTTTTCAATCCCAATATCAATCCCAATATGCTGGTTAACTGTGCTATTATGCACATAGGGAAAGGCGACCAACTCTATGCTGCACTGAAGATTGTTTCAGAACCGCGGACAGCGACCGTATACAATGAGTCAGAAAGCAAATTTGTATTAAAATATTTGATTTATTAGATTTATTAGTTTTTTTACATACTATAACCATACATAATTTCAGTATCACGTCTTAGAGTGATAGACTGTGCCATCCCCATGGTCTCTGCAATGAATTAGTCCACTGAGACAGGCGTGAATCCGACAGGTGTCTTGTGCACCATGAAGAAAAGAAATGCAGTGTTCTGGTGGAGTGTGTTTGACATGTGCATCCTCTGCCCCACCCAGCCTAAGATCCTGCGCCCAGCTCTGCTCCCTGGTGAAGAGTTTGTGTCGGAGGGTCTTAGAGTGGTCCTGGACTCTGATGGCAGAGAGGAGGCAACGGGGGGGATGCTCGGGGGACCGCACATCCTGCCAGCAGAGGGAGCCCTCTTCCTCACCACCTATCGCATCATCTTCAAGGGCTCCCCACACGACCCACTAGGTAAATCATCCAGCTAGCATCTAATTATATCTGTCCCTCTTGAGATTACCCATAAGAAGCTGATAGTGCAGTTTGGGTTTCCCAATGTTGTGCACTATAAAGGGTATCATTTGAGATTAAGCCTGTTTTGAATGTGTTGTGTGGATGAGATACATTAGCATAGAAGTGTATGTTGAGGTGTCCTGTGTGTCTGAGCAGTGGGGGAGCAGGCAGTGATCAGGAGCTTCCCAGTGTCCACCTTGACCAAAGAGAAGAAGATCAGCGTCCAGAACCAACTGCAGCAAAACATGCAGGAGGGACTGCAGCTCCGCTCAGCATCCTTCCAGGTAATCCACATACACATCTACTCCTGTTGATGTGGATGATGATGAAGATACATTATTAAAGAGGTGATTATGATGCTTTGGGCTTTTCCATTATTGACTTCATAGTGGAGGGATCTGTCTCTGTTCGTGGATCTGTGAATCTGTCTCCATTTGTTCGTACGTTAGTCACACGCGATATCTCAAACAGCACTGGGCCGATTTTGACATAACTTTGGTGAATGAAGCGTCTAGCCATAGAGATCCGGCATTTACAAAATTACACTGATTGGCCCAAGGCGGGAACTGTAGGAATTAGCTGAAGTGTGTTGGTCACACATGGCGCTGCAGCATTCATGGGCGACTAAATGTTTACTGTTCCCTTGCATCTCATTAAGTACACACAGTCCCATTTCTTAGATGCTAAATCGATGTTAACATAGTTTGTCCAAGTATGTGAGTGTTCTCTCCTTTTGCCCCAAACCATGTGGAAGATTGCCTGAACATGTACAACAGATTCACAGAGAACCCAGAATTACTGATCAGTTGTGACATTTGGAGAGATTAAAGGAATGCATATGCTACAGACTCTGCCCTATATCCAGCCTGATATCAATACATTTCTTGGAAGTTATATGAGTAACCTATGTTGAGTTTGATTTGAAGGGAAAAAAGGCAACCGTGCACATGTTTTTGGTCTTTCACAATTCATGTAGTGCTGTAAAGTTTTTATGGTTCATTCCTATCTTTTTAGTAACACGGACAATAAAACAGGCCTTTACGTGGGGAGGGGGTCACTTGGCCTGTGTGTGTGTGTGTGTGTGTGTGTGTGTGTGTGTGTGTGTGTGTGTGTGTGTGTGTGTGTGTGTGTGTGTGTGTGTGTGTGTGTGTGTGTGTGTGTGTGTGTGTGTGTGTGTGTGTGTGTGTGTGTGTGTGTGTGTTACTAAGCCTGGCCAGAGGGTTGTGTCTAAGTCTGGGGTGCATTATCAGGCCTTTATTGAGAGCTGCAGGCTGCTGGGGATCCACAGGAAAGCAGGCAGGAACTGGTGGGATGTTGGGGGAGGGATGGATGGGGAGAGGAGGGACTACTGGGTCAGGGCGGTCAATGAGAAGCGGACCTCACTCTGGAAAGACAGTCTGTGTGAACATTCCGTACATTCTGTTTCCGATTTGCAATTAGTAGTATTTGCTTCCCTGCGAGGTAAAAAACAACAACATGCGAATAGAAATGTCATATTTTTGGGGCTTCACAGATGTGCATATCTGCCGAGACATTTTGATTTATGAATGCATTATTATTTTCCAGCCATTCCATGGAAAGCCATATGTTTAATCTGGAGGCAATGAGCTCACAGGTTCCCTGATGCGTCCTGTGTCCCCTCCAGTTGATCAAGGTGGCGTTTGACGAGGAGGTGAGCTCAGAGATGGTGGAGGTCTTCAGGAAACACGTCCAGAGGATCCGCTACCCTCAGTCCATCTTCAGCACATTTGCCTTCGCCGCAGGCCAGACCGCTCCCCAACTCATCCTTCCCAAACAGAAGGAGAGGAACACGGGTTTCAGGTCAGTCCCACCTCTGTCTGAGTGGCGCACAGTGACGCAGGCCAGACCGCTCCCCAACTCATCCTTCCCAAACAGAAGGAGAGGAACACAGGTTTCAGGTCAGTCCCACCTCTGTCTGAGTGGCGCACAGTGACGCAGGCCAGACCGCTCCCCAACTCATCCTTCCCAAACAGAAGGAGAGGAACACAGGTTTCAGGTCAGTCCCACCTCTGTCTGAGTGGCGCACAGTGACGCAGGCCAGACAGCTCCCCAACTCATCCTTCCCAAACAGAAGGAGAGGAACACAGGTTTCAGGTCAGTCCCACCTCTGTCTGAGTGGCGCACAGTGACACACTCCAGTCAACTCGTCAATGTTCCTGTAGTGACGCCCAGGACCGTTATCATCATCTGACACTAATTAGCATAACGCAACGGACATAAATATTCCTATTCATGAAAATCACAAGTTAAATATATTGGAACACAGCTTAGCCTTTTGCTAATCACCCTGTCATTTCAGATTTTCAAAAGATGCTTTACAGCCAACGCTAGACAAGCATTTGTGTAAGTTTATCGATAGCCTAGCATAGCATTATGCCTTGCTAGCAGCAGGCAAACTTGTCACGGAAATCAGAAAAGCAACCAAATTAAATCGTTTACCTTTGATGAACTTTGGATGTTTTCACTCACGATACTCCCAGGTAGACAGCCAAAGTTCATTTTTTCCCAGAATATTATTTTTGTAGGCGAAATAGCTCCGTTTGTTCTTCACATTTGGCTGGGAAATCGCCCGGAAATTGTGGTCACCACAACACCGAAAAATATTCCAAATTAGCTCCATAATATTGACAAACATGGCAAACGTTGATTAGAATCGATCCTAAAGGTGTTTTTCTAATATATATTCAATAATATATCAGTCGGGACAATTCGTTTTTCACTCTGACTGATTGGAGTAATGGCTACCTCTGTATTTTACGCGGAATCTCTCTCGGAGCCACCATGTGACCACTTATGCAATGTGGCTGCCTACAGCTATTCTTCAACAGAAATGCGTAAAACTACGTCACAATGCTGTAAACACCTTGGGGAATATGTAGAAAGCGTAAGCTCGTTGATGGTACATTCACAGCTGAATAGGGACTCATTGGAACGCAGCGCTTTCAAAACCTGGGGCACTTCCAGATTGGATTTTTCTCAGGCTTTCGCCTGCAACATCAGTTCTGTTATACTCACAGACAATATCTTTACAGTTTTGGAAACGTTAGTGTTTTCTATCCAAAGCTGTCAATTATATGCATATTCTAGCATCTTTTCCTGACAAAATATCCCGTTTAAAACGTTTTTTTTTTTTTTTTTTCAAAAAATGAAAATACTGACACCAAGAGGTTAAAGTTGCTTTGGATGGCAAATCCCATTATGTGTTTGAAATGTTCCTGTAATACCTCCCACAACAGACTGTGTTGAGTAATCTTCCTTATCTGACGCTGGAATCAGACATGATAAATTATGTTATGGTCTCCTCTTTTTCCTACTCCTCACAGGACGCTGTCCAAGACCATTGTGAAAGGAGCCAAGAGAGCTGGGATGATCACCATGGGCCGCCAGAGTCAGACCACGCTGAAGAAGAACGACCGAGGGAGTCGGATGACCTGGCACGAGGATGATGACATTTCAGGTAGGAGCAGACTGATGTTAAACTCCTATAAGGAAGAAGAGGGGGAGTTTTGACAAGCTGGTGTTTCCTGAACAGTCACCTGACCTTGTCTCTCTGTGTGTGTGGGGGGCTCTGTGTGTCTCTTCCAGTGTCGGATGAGGGTGAGCCACCCCCCAGTAGCACGTTGAGGGCATCAGAGAAATCCACCATGGAGCAGCTGGTGGAGCGGGCGTGTTTCCGTGACTACCAGCGGCTGGGCCTGGGCACAGTCACAGCCAGCTCCTCCCGCTCTAAGACAGGAGAGCAGTTCAGAGTCACTGCAGTCAACAGACTCTACTCCCTCTGCCGCAGGTACACACAACGCACATACATTTCGTCATGTCAGATAAGACGTTGGCGCTCTGAGCAATGTAGAAGATGTGTATTCGATGTTAATTTATTGGTTGTATCAGATCAAACTGCCATCATAGGTGTCCCAGTAGTGGTCTCCATGCTGAATGGGCTGATGGTGTGTGTAACCCACAGTTACCCAGGGCTCCTGGTGGTTCCCCAGTCAGTGCAGGACAGCAGCCTCCAGAAGGTGGCCCGTTGTTACAGACACAACCGCCTGCCAGTGGTGTGTTGGAAACACCCCCGCACCAAAGCTGTGCTGCTACGATCCGGAGGCTTCCACGGCAAAAGTGTGGTGGGACTCTTTAAGTCCCAGAACCAATCTTCAACAGGTACGGTACACACACATACAGTACCAGTCAAAAGTTTGAACACATACTCATTTCAGGGGGTTTCTTTATTTTACTATTTTCTACATTGTAGAATTATAGTGAAGACATCAAGACTGTTAAATGACACATATGGAATCATGTAGTAACCAAAACATTCTCCAAATATATTTGAGATTCTTCAAAGTAGCCACCCTTTGCATTGATGACCGCTTTGCACACTCTTGGCATTGTCTAAACCAGCTTCATGACGTAGTCACCTGGAATGCATTTCAATTAACAGGTGAGCCTTGTTAAAAATTAATTTGTGGAATTCCTTTCCTTAATGTGTTTGAGCCAATTAGATGTGTTGTGACAAGTTAGGGGTGGTATACAGAAGATAGCCCTAAGTCCATATTATGGCAAGAACAGCTCAAATAAGCAAAGAAAGTAATGATGGACTGTCATTTCTAAGACATGAAGGTCAGTCAATGCGGAACATTTCAACAACTTTTAAGGACACCCATAAGAAGAAACATGAGCATTGGACATTAGACTGGTGGAAGGTCCAAATTTGAGATTTTTTATTCCAACCGCCAAGTCTTTGTGAGACGCAGAGTAGGTGAACAGATGTGTGGTTCCCACCGTGAAGCATGGAAGAGGAGGTGTGATGGTGTGGGGGTGCTTTGCTAGTGACACTGTGGGTGATTTATTTAGAATTCAGCATGGCTACCACAGCATTCTGCAGTGATACGCCATCCCATCTGGTTTGCGCTTAGTGGGGCTGTCATTTTTTTTCAACAGGACAATAACCCAACAGACCTCCATTCTGTGTAAGGGCTATTTGACCAAGAAGGAGAGTGATTCATCAGATTACATGGCCTCCACAATCACCTGAACTCAGCCCAATTGAGATGGCTTGGGTTGAGTTGGGCCGCAGAGTGAAGGAAAAGCAGCCAACAAGTGCTCAGCATATGTGGGAACTCCTTCAAGACTGTTGGAAAAGCATTCTTCATGAAGCTGGTTATATAAAATGGCACCGGAGCAGAAGGCAGACGTTTTACTTTCCCCCAACCGGTTGTTTTTTTTGTTTATCTGCATTGTTTAACTTATTTTTTACTCTTTTTGTACATAATGTTGCCGCTTAGTCTCTTATGACTGAAAATAAGAGGCCAGAGAGCGGGCTGCCTGCTGAGAAGTTGAAGGTGATCGAATAAACCCCCACTTCCCTCAATTCTGCTAACTAATGTGCAATCTTTGGACAATAAAATCGAAGAGTTACACTTAAGATTAAACTACCAACGGGACATTAAAAACTGTAACATCTTATGTTTTACGTAGTCGTTGCTGAACAATGACAACATCAACATACTGCTGGCTGGTTATACGATGTACCGGCAGGATAGAACAGCGGCGTCTGGTAAGACCAGGAGCGGCGGTCTATGTATGTATGTAAACAACAGCTGGTGCACGATATCTAAGGAAGTCTCGAGCTATTGCTCTCCTGAGTTAGTTTCTCATGATAAGCTGTAGACCACACTACCTACCGAGAGTTTTCATCTGTGTTTGTAGCTGTTTACATACCACCACAGTCAGAGGCTGGCACTAAGATAACATTTAATGAGCTGTATTCCGCCATAAGCAAACAAGAAAACGCTCACCCAGAGGCGGCGATCCTGGTAGACTTTAATGCAGGGAAACTTAAATCATTGTTACCAAATTTCTATCAGCATGTTAAATGTGCAACCAGAGAGAAAATAACTCTGGACCACCTGTACTCCATACACAGAGACGCATACAAAGCTCTCACTCACCCTCCATTTGGCAAATCTGACCATAATTCCATCCTCCTGATTACAAGCAAGAATGAAAGCAGGAAGCACCAGTGACAAGATCAATAAAAGAGGTCAGGTGAAGCAGCTGCTAAGCTTCAGGACTGTTTAGCTAGGACAGACTGGAATATGTTCCAGGATTCCTCCAATGGCATTGAGGAGTACACCACATCGGTCATTGGCTTCATCAATAAGTGCATCGATGACGTCGTCCCCACAGTGACCGTACGTACACACCCCAACCAGAAGCCATGGATTACAGGCAGCATCTGCACTGAGCTAAAGGCTAGAGCTGCCGCTTTCAAGGAGCGGGACTCTAACCCTGAAGCTTATAAGAAATCTATGCCCTCCGACGAACCATCAAACAGGCAAAGCGTCAATACAGGACTATGATTGAGTCGTACTACACCGGCTCTGGCAGGGCCTGCAAACCATTACAGAATACAAAAGGAAGCACAGCCGAGAGCTGCCCAGTGACACGAGTCTACCAGACGAGCGAAACTACTAATATGCTCGCTTCGAGGCAAATAACACTGAAACATACATGAGAGTAGCAGCTGTTCCGGACGATTGTGTGATCAGACTCTCTTCAGCCAATGTGTGTATGACCTTTTAGACAAGTCAACATTCACAAGGCTGCAGGACCAGACGGATTACCAGGACGTGTACTGCAAGCATGCGCTGACCAACTAACAAGTATCTTCACTGACATTGTCAACCTCTCCCTGTCCAAGTCTGTAATGCCAACAAGTTTTAAGCAGACCACCATAGTGCCTGTGCCCAAGAACACGACCGCAAGGCATTTGAGGATAGTGCGAATGGCCCAGTACATTGCTGGGGCTAAGCTTCTTGCCATCCAGGACCTCTATACCAGGCGATGTCACAGGAAGGCCCTAAAAATTGTCAGATTCCAGCCACCCTAGTCATAGAATGTTCACTCCTCTACCGCACGGCAACCGGTACCGGAGCGCCAAGTCTCGGTCCAAGAGGCTTCTAAACAGCGTCTACCCCCAAGCCATAAGACTCTTGAACAGCTAGTCAAATGGCTACCCAGACTATTTGCATTGCCTCTATTCTCTAAACATCCGTGTCACTCTCTGTCATCTATGCACAGTCACTTTAATTAACTCTACCTACATGTACACACTACCTCAACTAAACATTGACTCTGTACCGGCACCCCCCTGTATATATATATTATTTTACTGCTGCTCTTTAATGACTTGTTCCTTTTATTTCTTATTCTATCCATATTTTTTTAAATTGCGCTGTTGGTTAGGGGCTCGTATGTAAGCATTTCATTGTAAGATCTACACCTGTTGTATTCGGTGCATGTGACTAGTAAAATATTTGTTTAACACTTTATTGTCACTGCTGATTCCGTATTGTGTTATTTCATAGTTTGATGTCTTCACTATTATTCTACAACGTAGAAAAATCTAAAACCCTTGAATGAGTAGGTGTTTCCAAACTTTTGACTGGTACTGTATATTACTTACACCATACGGAATTTAAAGGAATTGCATTAGACAGTCATGTTATAAAGTTTAGGCCATTGATGTTGAATACTGTATGTCTAATGACTGGTGTCCTCTCCCTCTAGCCCCTGCCAACTCTTCTGAGTTGTCCAGTAGTCTGGAGCAGGAGAAGTATCTTCAGGCCATCCTCAACTCCATCCCAGTCTACTTCAAACTGAACGGCAGTAACAGTCTGTCCAACCGCTCTCTCATTGGCCTCTCACCAGGTACCCCTGCTCTGGGCTCTGCTCTGGTCTCTGCTCTGCTCTGGGCTCTGCTCTGGGCTCTGCTCTGCTCTGGGCTCTGCTCTGCTCTGGGCTCTGCTCTGGGCTCTGCTCTGCTCTGCTCTGGGCTCTGCTCTGGGCTCTGCTCTGGGCTCTGCTCTGGGCTCTGCTCTGGGCTCTGCTCTAGACTGGTGGTGTTCTTCCCACTCTGTCACTATTGTTTTTGTGTGTTTGTCCTCGTTCCGTCAGTGTTATTCTGCTGATTATCTTAGTAAGGTTTCCTCTGGGCCACTGCCTGCTATTTATGTTGTGTCCGTTGTGTTTGGAAGGAACTGCGGCACAATGTTGTGGTTATGTAAGAGGAACAGGACACCCAGGGGTCACCCTCCATCCATCTTCCCAGACTTCACCCCACCGCCAAGTGCCAGTCCAGAGAGCTGTGTGACCAGCACATACCCTACGCAAAGTCAGCGGGATTCTGTTTCCCATGTAACCACAATAGATATTTAGTCTCTGGGAACTGGATCAAAACGCACCTTGAATCAATGTCAATTGCATCCATCTTCCAGCTTTAAGATCTACGTCTGCAGGGATCAAATAGTCTTAAAGGGAGAAATAGGATTCGCAAGGCTTGATAGCTTCAGACTTTCTGATTATGTTCAGATCCGCTGATTGGAACTTAAGCAACGGGACACGATTGTGGGGTGTGAGCCCAAGGCTTAGGCCTCATTTGAAACACAGCAATCGGTATTTTTCCTAAATGTAGGTAACGCAACTCTGTTCGCTCGCCTCGTTTAACTCTTAAGTAATCCCTCCTTGTGTTATCATTTAAAAATGTGTCCTAATCTCCCAGGTCTGTGTCCATTTTGTGACTTATCTGAGACGCACTGTGGGGTAGTTATGTTCTCAGATCCTGTGTCTGACAAATATAGATGGTTAGTCATCCAGGCATGGTTTTCATTCGCTGTCCTCTCTGGGTCTGTGTTACTGTGTTTGTCCTGGTTACAGCTGAATGGTGGTGTTATCCCCGTTTCATGTCTGTGTGTCCTCTTCAGGCAGTGAAAGGAGGACGTCTAGAATACCAAAGATGGCCCCCGTCCATTTGGACATGCCCTTCTCCAACAGCTTTGCCAGAGGAGGTGAGTGCTGTGCCCACGTGTCACTTCTTCAAAGTTCAATATATCACACTGCAAATGCAGTCCTGGAAAGATACTGGGCCTCTTTTGGTCTATGACTCAGCTTTGTTACCTAATTGTGCCATGCCAGATAAATGTGACCTAGTAGTCTGGTATGTCCAGTGAAGATGTGTCCTAGATTTTCTGGAAATTATAAGATGTCTGTTATTGGCATGCAGCTGTCTGCGTAATGGTTTATCTTCTCTGGAAGTTGAAGTGCACAAGTGTATTGTTAGGTTAGTTGCCACTGTTCCTGTAATATTCAAACACAAGATTGCTACACCCAAATATGACTTTCACGGTAATTGCCAGCAGCAATAAGTGGATTTTGATTTGTCTTCTAAATAATCTTCAAATATTTCAAATAACATGGGGCTTCTGAGGGATTTTGATCATCGTCTTTGTTTCAACACAACACCATGGTCTACTATGTCATGCACGTCAACCCTTATTCTGTTCATCTCAAGACTGAATTGCAAATTAATATTTACTTTGCTATTCATATCTTTCTACCATCCAACCCTGTTGGTCTCTTAAGTTTGGAGCCTAGCTCCCCATGTCCTGGCCCCTTGCGTGCCGTGCCACGCTATGTTGCCCCTACGGTTGGGGGATTGAGTGTGTGCTGGTATGTTATGTCCATCTGATGGTGTGATCTTTCTGTGCCCTTTTCCTCGTCACCCCGTACCCATTGCCTGCCAGTGCTTGGGTACAGGGATAAGCTATTCACTCACTCAAACCAAAAACCTGCCACTAAGGGGATCATCCAAAATCAAGGTATAGTGAAAATGTCCACTCTATTCAGATCTCTCCCCCCTCTTACTCCACCCCTCTTTATTAACATCTTTGTTTTATTTCCTGGTCATTGATCCTACAGTGATTCGTCCTTTAAAAGTTGCAGCGTACTGCAGCACAGGTTCCGTGGTGCCGCAGAATTTGATGGCACGTTATTTAAGTGCCAACCACTGGTACCATTAATGCTAGTTTGACCATCGGATGCTTTGAGAAGCATTTGATAGCCTTCAATAGTGGCTGTACTAGAGAATTTAAAACCTGGGTTTCCGTTAGGATGGAACAGAAAATATGGCGCTGTACAACGTGATGGTCATGGGTAGGCTACAGTACTTTGCTATTTAGCTAAAGAATCCCCGTGTCATGCGGCTACGCGGAAGACTGGGATTCAATTTCCACGACTGGGAGGAAGGAGTAGGCTATCTTTGTAAATAAGAATTTGTTCTTAACTGACTTGCCTAGTTAAATAAAGGTTACACTAAGAACATAACATTTCTAATTGTAGTCTAACCAATTCCCAAACAGAGATTCCGTGAAAATAAAAATCTCATTGATTTATCATGCTTGTCTCAGAGCAGCGCAAAACGATGCTAAAATAGTTGGAGGCTATTGCTTGAAATCCTATTGCTTATAAATTAAATATGCTCTTTAAATAAATAAGCCCTACATCACTTTTAACATCACATTACTCAACACTAGTGAGACTCATGTCGCCTATGGTAGGCCTACAGTATATTGAAAAATATGATGTGACTCTCCTCCAATAATTACATGTAGAGGATTGGGGGATTTTAAATTCAAACCAAAAGCCGCTTCATGGGTCTCCCGGTGGGCGGCCAGCACGGTATCTGTATAGCAACACATTTTGCATTGTGATGCAGTGACTTAGGCAGCTGCGCCACTGAGGAGGCCCCATTCACAAAGTATCAAAATACAGAGAGGTGTTGGTAAAGGTATATTGTCCTGCTAATAGCCCATAGTGGGCTATTATAATACTGTACATGGTGTCCAGGTCAGGATAACCAAAACAGTTTTTAATAAATAAATATCAGAAAGAATGTTGGTACTTATTTATTTTGATCCAAAGCCATGAATGAGTGAGTCACTGAACTATATTTAGGCGCCCCTTTATGACTGTGCCATCAACTTGATAATATATCATGTTATTTCGTTTTCAAAAACACGAAAGTGGGTGATTGAATAAAGGCCTAAATAATATTTGTAAAGGCCAAAACATTTATTTGTGTTTTTAGAGGGAGAGAAACGCTGAGCCAGTTGTGTGGCGCCCTATGGGACTCCCAATCACGGTCGGATGTGATGCATAATACTTTTTGTGGTGTTATGTTTTGCCTTTTCTGGTGGTTTGAAAGGAAATTGCAACCAATCACTGCCAGTTTTGATACAGCCAACCTAACTTAGAAATACATTTGACAATGAAATCCTCCCCCTACCCTCCTAATACTGCACAATTATCAGTTTCTATTTCGGTTTGTCACCCTTTCATTGTCAGTTAGACACAGCAGGACCCATAAGCATAATCAGTGCTCTCCTAACTCCCCCTTGCCCTGGTCTGAAGCAGGGTACCGTACTAAACCACAAATGACCTCTTAAGTACCGCAACATAATCACAACTTGTAGTGGAGCAACCACTGTATGTAACCCACGCTCATGCCTCCTGTACCAGTTAAAAATGTATCCTGTGTCTGGTGTGCTCATCTCTCTTTTGAGTAATAGAGAGTATCTCTCTGGAGATTCATAGTATCACCCATCACTTCCTCTTTTGATACACTTGGGCAAGGCTGTGGTTCTTCTGTGCTGGAAAATAATCTGACTGTGGTCCACTTCAGGGTAAATGTGGTCCACTTGTCACTGAATGTGATGTCTCAGCAGTTGTGGATGTGGTCAGTCAGCAGTCTTGGCCCAATGGGAGGTACTATGGGCTCAGCTCAGTCATGACAGGCAGCTCGGGAATGAGGCCACTGTGGCTTAACCTCTGCATTGTGTTCAATGTGTAGCTGTTTTAAGGCCAGATTGGATTTAGAATGTTAGGTACCTGCCTATTGGTTGATAGTTTGATTGGTTTAGAGCTCACTCTAAATTGTTGTAATTGATATCCTGCAGTTTAATTGGACAATGTACTCTATGCCAAAGCTGCTTAAACACTAAATGTGGTGTCCTTTTCCTTATCTACTTACAGCCTGGCTCAGACAGGGCCCCTGAGGGCAGTAACAACAGCATAAGCAAAGTGGAGGAAGTATGGTTTATCACAAAAAGTTGTATGATATACAGATCTGTATTGTAGTTATCTTGGTGGTCGTAGTTTGTCAAAGAGAAATGAGCATCCTTCAGTTTCTTCCCCTTGGATTAGTGAATGAATACACCTGTGCCCGTAGATTTAGAGTCCAAATTCTATTCTTCAATTTATCAATGTGCTATAGTCTTTATGTCATTATGTGCCATTCTGTCATTATCATTCCGTTATCTGTTTCCCCGGTATGGTGGTCTCGGCTGTTTGTGCTTAACCAACCCCTCTCTGTGGTCATACATTGTCATGTCAAACATAACGACAGAGGAGCGCATGAGTTTTGAACCAGGCTAGTTAGCGCCTGTGCGTTTCAGCCCTCTCCAGGCCTGCGGTGCCAACTCTAACTGTACCTCTCTCGTTCTCTCTCTCTCTCGTTCTTCTCTCTCTCTCTCTCTCTCTCTCTTCTCTCTCTCTCTCTCGTTCTCTCTCTCTCTCGTTCTCTCTCTCTCTCGTTCTCTCTCTCTCGTTTCTCTCTCTCTCTCTCGTCTCTCTCTCTCTCTCTCGTTTCTCTCTCTCTCTCTCTCGTTCTCTCTCTCTCTCTCGTTCTCTCTCTCTCTCTCGTTCTCTCTCTCTCTCTCGTTTCTCTCTCTCTCTCGTTCTCTCTCTCTCTCTCGTTCTCTCTCTCTCTCTCTCTCTCTCTCTCTCTCGTTCTCTCTCTCTCTCTCGTTCTCTCTCTCTCTCTCTCTCTCTCTCTCTCTCGTTCTCTCTCTCTCTCTCGTTCTCTCTCTCTCTCTCTCTCGTTCTCTCTCTCTCTCTCGTTCTCTCTCTCTCTCTCGTTCTCTCTCTCTCTCTCGTTCTCTCTCTCTCTCTCGTTCTCTCTCTCTCTCTCGTTCTCTCTCTCTCTCTCGTTCTCTCTCTCTCTCTCGTTCTCTCTCTCTCTCTCTCTCGTCTCTCTCTCTCTCTCTCGTTCTCTCTCTCTCTCGTTCTCTCTCTCTCTCTCGTTTCTCTCTCTCTCTCGTTCTCTCTCTCTCTCTCTCGTTCTCTCTCTCTCTCGTTCTCTCTCTCTCTCGTTTCTCTCTCTCTCTCTCGTTTCTCTCTCTCTCGTTCTCTCTCTCTCTCGTTCTCTCTCTCTCTCGTTCTCTCTCTCTCTCTCGTTCTCTCTCTCTCTCTCGTTCTCTCTCTCTCTCTCGTTTCTCTCTCTCTCTCTCTCGTTCTCTCTCTCTCTCTCTCTCGTTCTCTCTCTCTCTCTCTCTCGTTCTCTTCTCTCTCTCGTTCTCGTTCTTCTCTCGTTCTCTCTCTCGTTCTCGTTCTCTCTCTCGTTCTCGTTCTCTCTCTCGTTCTCGTTCTCGTTCTCTCGTTCTCGTTCTCTCGTTCTCTCTCTCTCTCTCGTTCTCTCTCTCTCTCGTTCTCTCTCTCTCTCGTTCTCTCTCTCTCTCGTTCTCTCTCTCTCTCGTTCTCTCTCTCTCTCGTTCTCTCTCTCTCTCGTTCTCTCTCTCTCTCGTTCTCTCTCTCGTTCTCTCGTTCTCTCTCTCTCTCGTTCTCTCTCTCGTCTCTTCTCTCGTTCTCTCTTCTCTTCTCTCGTTTCTCTCGTTCTCTCGTTCTCTCGTTCTCTCGTTCTCTCGTTCTCTCGTTCTCTCGTTCTCTCTCTCTCTCTGGTTCTCTCGTTCTCTCTCTCTCTCTCGTTTCTCTCTCTCTCTCTCTCTCTCGTTCTCTCTCTCTCTCTCTCGTTCTCTCTCTCTCTCTCTCGTTTCTCTCTCTCTCTCTCTCGTTTCTCTCTCTCTCTCTCTCTCTCTCGTTTCTCTCTCTCTCTCTCTCTCTTCTCTCTCTCTCTCTCTCGTTCTCGTCTCTCTCTCTCTCGGTTCTCTCTCTCTCGTTCTCGTTCTCTCGTTTCTCTCTCTCGTTCTCTCTCTCTCGTTCTCTCTCTCGTTCTCTCTCTCGTTCTCTCTCTCGTTCTCTCTCTCGTTCTCTCTCTCGTTCTCTCTCTCGTTCTCTCTCTCGTTCTCTCTCGTTCTCTCTCTCGTTCTCTCTCGTTCTCTCTCTCGTTCTCTCTCTCGTTCTCTCTCTCGTTCTCTCTCTCTCTCTCTCTCTCGTTCTCTCGTTGCAGGTGTCTGGGCCAGCCTGCGTTCCAGTAGCCGCTTCAGCCAGCACCCTTCTGCAGCCGATGTTGGTGCCAGGCTGGCAGGAAAGGATTTGGCGCCCCCTGCAGGCAGCGAGAGCCTGCATGCCCAGCTCCTCAAACAGCAGGCTGCCCTCTACATTTTTGGAGAGAAGTCCCACCTCAGGGTAAGACGAGAGCTGGGTCCAAACTTTTAGGGGATGATGAGTCCATAGAGAGTGTGTGTGTGTGTTCAATGTAAAGCTTTGTTGTTATTGGGACCTTAAGTTAAAATTCTCAGTAGGGGTCTAGATAGACTGTGCCACAGACTTGTGGAGTATTTGCTTATGGGAGGGCTGGTACATTTTTACAGGATCCTGTGGATGAGGAATCAGGTCACTCCAGTCTAGAATGTGTAACCACTGTTTTGTTCCAGCAGACTACATTTCCAAACTGATAAGGAGACTCTTGATTGCAATTAATCAAAATGATGATTTATTATTAATACAGTCCCACATCTCTGATAATATTACTTTTGGACTGTTGGAACGTTTTGCTCGTTTCAGTGACTTGTTTGAGTGGAGCAATGTGTCTGTGTTGAATGTGAAATTGATATTCTTTTCCTTGGCTAGAAGAGGTTATAAATAAATGTGAGCGTGGTGGAGTCGCCAGCTGTACGGGTGGCTGTGATTGGCCAGTGGCCACATTGACAGAGACAGTCTTCTCTTAAATGAAACTTCTACTTCATTTCATAACAGAAGCCCTATTTTTACCTCATACAGTACGTCCCAAGTATTTAATATGTTCCCTATCTTTGTCTTCTGCTTTAAACATTTGTTTATTTTTGTCAGTCAGTTTCAGGTGTCTTTTAATCGGTCTTTCAGAGTGTTATTTTAATGTCTACGTCTACTTGTGATAGTTGACTCTTGGGGACTGTTAATTTTCAATGACATTTCTCTTCTTTTGTCAGGGCTTCAAACTGGACTCTACTCTGAACTGTGAACTGGTGCCTGTGGACTTTGCTGACACGCGCCAGATCAAAGGTGCCTTTAAGAAGCTGCTGAGGGCCTGTGCTCCGAGCGCTACGTCTTCAGACACAGAGGACTCCTTCCTCAAAGCCCTGGAGGACTCTGAGTGGATCCTCCAAGTGAGCTCCCATCACATACACAAATACACCAACACACACCCACCAATACACATACATACACACCCTCTTGTGGTTTCCACAACAACTCACTCACCCTCAGTGAGAGATCTGTGAGAACGAGCCAGCGGCGTGATCTCTATGATCTTCCTGTGTGACTCTGACCTCATCCTATATTCCCTCCTCATCTTTTAAGCTTATTTCCCAAGGGAAATGATAACGATACAAACAGACATGGAGAACTACCAAATTGTTATCCTAGTGACCCTCGCAGCCTATGGCCCTGCATTAAATGTGTCATAAACCACAGAACAATATTTTCTAGGAGAAGCCCTGCTCCACATAGTCTTCACAGGAACAGCTTAACGGCATGAACTGACTGTGTGTGTGTGTTCCCTGCAGCTTCACAAGCTTCTGCAGTTGGCCCTGATTTTGGTGGAGCTGCTGGACAGTGGCTCGTCCGTCCTGCTGAGTCTGGAGGATGGCTGGGACATCACCACACAGGTGAGCCTCACGCACGCACACACACACCGTTTCCCCCCCAGCAGGAGTAGTGGAAGAGAGGGACTGGGGATGTCGGATGGTGGGTTGGAGAGAGAGGGGGACTGGGGATGGTGGGTTGGAGAGAGAGGGGGACTGGGGGTGTAGGAGAGAGGGGGACTGGGGGTGTAGGAGAGAGGGGGACTGGGGGTGTAGGAGAGAGGGGGACTGGGGGTGTAGGAGAGAGGGGGACTGGGGGTGTAGGAGGGTAGGAGTGAGGGGAACGGGGATGTAGGAGGGAGAGGGGGACCGGGGATGTAGGAGGGAGGGGGACCGGGGATGTAGGAGTGAGGGAGGGGGGGGACCGGGGATGTGGGAGGGGGACCGGGGATGTGGGAGTGAGGGAGGGGGGACCGGGGATGTGGGAGTGAGGGAGGGGGGGGACCGGGGATGTGGGAGTGAGGGAGAAGGGGACTGGGGATGGGGGAGTGGGGGGGGACTGGGGATGGGGGACTGGGGATGGGGGAGTGAGAGGGGGACTGGGGATGGGGGAGTGAGAGGGGGACTGGGGATGGGGGAGGGGGACTGGGGATGGGGGAGGGGGACTGGGGATGTAGGAGAGAGAGAGGGGGAAAGAAAAGGAAAAGAGACACCTCGGCTGAAACGTCTACACCAGGGGGTGTCAAACCTACGGGCTGAGGTCCAATCCATCCCGCGGGTGGTTTGAGTAAAAAATCTAAAACAGTTGTGTGTGTGTATATAAACTCAGCAAAAAAGAAATGTCCTCTCACTGTCAACTGCGTTTATTTTCAGCCAACTTAACGTGTAAAGATTCAACAACTGAGACATAAACTGAACAAGTTCCACAGACATGTGACTAACAGAAATTGAATAAAGTAACAGTCAATATCTGGTGTGGCCACCAGCTGCATTAAGTACTGCAGTGCATCTCCTCCTCATGGACTGCACCAGATTTGCCAGTTCTTGCTGTGAGATGTTACCCCACTCTTCCACCAAGGCACCTACAAGTTCCTGGGCATTTCTGGAGGGGAATGGCCCTAGCCCTCACCCTCCAATCCAACAGGTCCCAGACGTGCTCAAGGAGATTGAGATCCGGGCTCTTCGCTGGCCATGGCAGAACACTGACATTCCTGTCTTGCAGGAAGTCACGCACAGAACGAGCAGTATGGCTGGTGGCATTGTCATGCTGGAAGATCATGTCAGGATGAGCCTGCAGGTAGGGTACCACATGAGGGAGGAGGATGTCTTCCCTGTAACGCACAGTGTTGAGATTGCCTGCAATGACAACAAACTCAGTCCGATGATGCTGTGACACAACGCCCCAGACCATGACAGACCCTCCACCTCCAAATCGATCCCGCTCCAGAGTACAGACCTCGATGTAACGCTCATTCCTTTGACGATAAACACAAATCCGACCATCACCTCTGGTGAGACAAAACCGCGACTCGTCAGAGAAGAGCACTTTTTGCCAGTCCTGTCCGGTCCAGCGGTGGGTTTGTGCCCATAGGCGACGTTGTTGCCGATGAGGTCTGGTGAGGACCTGCCTTATAACAGGCCTACAAGCCCTCAGTCCAGCCTCTCTCAGCCGAGCTCTGATGGAGGGATTGAGAGTTCCAACTCGGGCAGTTGTTGCCATCCTGCTCCTATCCAGCAGGTGCGATGTTCGGATGTACCGATCCTGTGCAGGTGTTGTTACACGTGGTCTGCCACTGCGAGGACGATCAGCTGTCCTTCCTGTCTCCCTGTAGCGCTGTCTTAGGTGTCTCACAGTCCGGACATTGCAATTTATTGCCCTGGCCACATCTGCAGTCCTCATGCCTCCTTGCAGCATGCCTAAGGCCGGTGACGCAGATGAGCAGGGACCCTGGGCATCTTTCTTTTGGTGTTTTTCCAGAGTCAGTAGAAAGGCCTGTTTAGTGTCCTAAGTTTTCATAACTGACCATAATTGCCTACCGTCTGTAAGCTGTTATGGTCGTAACGACTGTTCCACAGGTGCATGTTCATTAATTGTTTGTTTTTTCATGGGAAACAGTGTTGAAACCCTTTACAAATGAAGATCTGTGAAGTTATTTGGATTTGTACTCATTATCTTTGAAAGACAGGGTCCTGAAAAAGGGATGTTTCTTTTTTTGCTAAGTTTATATCATTTTTTGGGGTGGGGGGACAACCTCGATATACTTGAAATGGCTAAAACGAAATCGAAACTGTGTAGCAGTGATAATTAGCTAATAATCAACTAAATGAAAGCTAGACAGTCAGGAAGCATAGAACATTTTTTAAATGATGGATAGAGGCCAATTTTGAAGAAAGATGATACATTTTCCCTCCGGACCTCGTTCAAGACTGAATCTGGCCCCCATGGCAAAATGAGTTTGACAACCCTGGTCTACACTTACAGATAAGGAAATAGGTCATCATATTATCAGGTCAAATTACAAAGCTTCGCCTTTAGTTTCAACGACTTATTTCCAAAGTTGTTCTGGCACTACACTACCAGACCACCTGATTAGTACACCATGCTGAAATGTGGTGTAACGATGCTGAGGCTGTAGGGCCCTATGTCATTATATACGGATTTCAATCGTGAAAGTGCTTGTTTTTGTCCTCATCAATTTTTTTTCCTGTCTGCTCAGCGTTTTGTCACATTTTTGCACTGTGAGCTCACATTTTCCATGCTGTCTTGCTAAGTAAGTGTGTGTTATTTGGGATGGCATTGTGTGTCTGTGCGCGTGGCCTCCAAATGTGTTTACTGGGCCCGTAAAGCCGAGGGCTAACGTGTAAAAGCACAGGCGCAGCCTCGCTTCCCGTGCCTGGCCGTGTCAGGCCCAGAGCATCTTGCTCATCATGGTGGGGCCTGATCAGCCTTGCTCCAGGAGATGGGCTCCATATGCCTTGGCTCTTCAGTCTCCTGACCAACTCATAGACACCCAGCAGAGGAGAAGCAGATCCCTGTGTTTCTCACTCTCCCCTCTTTCCTTTTTAATAGCCCCCTATTCAGTGATGGTGCTATGGTCATTCAGGAGCTCAGGTCTGTACTGGGGAGCACCGCAGGGCTGTGATGAAGATACCTTTTCAGAAAGCCCACTGTTTTTTGGAGGGTACAATGGTGCAATCTGTTTCCCTCATTCATTCCACATGCGTCAAGGCTCATCGGTTAGCTGGAACAGCAAGGGATCCAGGCCAAGTGCCGGCAGCATGTGTACAGTCAGACGACACGCTCTTACAGAAATCAGCCCTAACTGTCCCACTGCATATAGAGGGAGAGGATTCAAACCACAGACAGGAAAGTTAGTGTAACAGAACAGGGAGAACAGAGGTTACTGGTTTGGAAAACAGGGTCAATAGAGCTCTTTCCTGGTCACCTACCCCTCTGCCACAGAACTCGGAAGTCCATGTCATGCCATCGGCAGTTGGCAGCTTAGTCAGTCTTAAGTTTTAAAGGACTTCAAGAGTTTTTTATTTAATTTTTTCCCACCCTCTAACTCCCCCTGTATCTCTTTCTCTCTCTCTCTCTCTCTCTCTCTCTCTCTCTCTCTCTCTCGGTGTCTCTCTTGCCGATGTTCTCTCTCTTTCTCCCTCTCCCTTTCTCTCTCCCTCCAGGTGGTGTCCCTGGTCCAGCTGCTGAGTGACCCGTTCTACCGGACCCTGGAGGGCTTCCAGGTGCTGCTGGAGAAGGAGTGGCTGTCCTTCGGCCACAAGTTCAGCCAGCGCTCCAACCTGACCCCCAGCAGCCAAGGAAGTGGTTTCACGCCCATCTTTCTGCAGTTCCTGGATTGCGTGCACCAGGCAAGCCTTGCACACCCACCTCCGAGGCCCCACACCCCTTTCATTAACCCCCCATCCACACATCTCTTCACCCCCTCTCCTCCCTCTCACTCTACCTCATCTATGAGCTCATCACATTCCTTCATCGAAGAGGAGAGAAACTCAGCTGTCATTATCTATGGACTCAGATGAGTTTTTATACTCTGCACCCCCCCCAATCGGATAAGTAATTTAGACAGAGTTGTACGCTGGGGAGTTTCAGCTGCAGTGCTGTTGCCCAGATGGTCTGTGAACCCCACGGTCAGCGCTGTGCTTTCCGTGCTAGTGTGTTTCACCATCCCCTATGCATTTCCTCAGTGTTTAGAGCACTGAGTGGGAAAATTGCAGTTGTGGGGATTAAAAGTCTCTCTCCTCGGAAGGTGGGGGGGGGGGGGGGGGTTGTGAGGATGATGTGCAGGGTGCAGGGTGCAGCTGTAGTGGATTGAGTTTTACTTGCTCAAATGCTAACTATAGAGAACGTTGTGTTTTCTGTCTCCCCACGGGTCCGGCAGGCCAACTCCCATACACTTACATCAACACATAGTTTCTGAGTTTGTCTTTTGAAACTGGAGGGGCGTCTGCCAAGGAGGCCTGACAGAGGTTCTCTGGGGCCGAAGTGCGATAAACAGGGGGGAGAGGGAATTTGATGAGTTTCTGAAAATAGAAGTTCCTCATCTCAGAAACAGCTGTTGTTTTCGCCAGTACGCCCAGATGGCCCAAAACATGCAAAAGAGCGGCAAGGTCCTCTCGCTTGGCCACTGCTGCACATTGCTGGACGGGGACGCTGCCTTCTAGCTCGGCCCTGCTTTTGTCTGAGAATGATGTCAAGTCACTGGCCTTTGCTCCCTGGTCTCCATTTTATTCTGTCAGTAATCGGGAGCGTATGTATTCATAATGGACCCATCTGTAGTCATAACACAGGGACATATGATCCAGCCATCACAATGTGTCACCTTCCTCTCTCTCTCGCCATCTCCTCTCATTGCAGATCCAGGACCAGTGCCCTTTGGAGTTTGAGTTTAATCAGCACTATCTGAAGTTCCTGGCATACCACTACATCTCCAACCGCTTCAAGAACTTCCTCCTGGACTCCGACTACGAACGCCTGGAGCATGGTCGGTATAGTACAAATACAGTGTAAAGGGATGATTTAACAGTAAGGCCATTAACATCTGTACGTGTATTTAAAGTCTTTGGCAGATTTGCCGGCTTCAACAGGCAGAGTGTTGAAACTACTGTTCTGTCAGTGAAATGATGGTGTGTAATGATAGTGTAATGGGTCAGGTATTTCAGGATACTGACATGTTGCAGTGACGCACTTCTAAATGACCTAGATCCTATCTCTTATCTTAGATCAGGGATTTGTCAGCTAATCGTGGTAGTGTGTCTCGGCCTGTTGAACAACCTCGTCTTTGTCTCGCTCTTCAAAAGGCACATTGTTCGAGGACAAGCCGGGAGACAAGCAGGCCAGGAGGGGGGTCTGTATCTGGGAGTGTATCAGCGGAATGCACCGGAGGAGTCCACTGTTCTTCAACTACCTGTACAGTCCCACAGAGGCTGAGGTGACTGCTTGTCTGTGGCGTCTTTGTTTGTGTGTCTTGTGTGTGTTGCAACTCCCCAAGCACTTTGCTGCCATCTCTGATACATAGCGTTGGTACTTAATTCTGTTTGTGTATGTCAGCCAGATCCCCAATGGCCTTTTCTCTAGTTCACCCACTGACTCACACTTATGCACACCCAAGTTCTCCTGTTCTGGACGTCCTCGGGAGAACGTCCTCGGGAAAACGTCCTCGGTAGAACGTCCTCGGTAGAGATACAGGGATCTTCACACTTTCCAGAGCAGCCAGTCCAGCTCCTAAAACTTCAGTTGTCTCCCAGATGACATCCACAATGCTGGATGGCCAGTCTGCCACTATCTTGCACCAGATGATGCCTTATTGTGGTGACCTTCCTGTGTTCCTCTCCTAGTCCTGCTGAATGTTCTGTAGCAGACTGTTGATGTTGGTGAAGACCGTGAGTCACAGGCCCAGGAGAGCCCAGCTGAAACTCTGTTAGCAGTTTCTTATCAGTGTTATTCGGGATCATTTAATATCTGTGGTCGTAAAGGAAGCGTCTCGCTTAGCCTCTTCCAACTCCCTGACAGGGACTTTCTGATGTTGCTGTTTAACTCTGTCTTGGCATATGTCTGGTCTTCAACTTCAAAGTCCATCCCAATGGGTTAGTTGTGTTCATGAGAACCGCAAATCCTCTTCCCGCTGGCCAGCGATCGCGGCGGCTGTACCCATTATTCCTGGGGCGTATAAATCAGCAGGAGGAAAACAGCCTGCATGTTTGTGCACCCCGGGCCCGACGTGATTAAGTGCTCAGGGAAGTGTTAGGTCCGGTGGGCCACATTCTTTCCCACTGGCTATATACAGTGGTGTACTCACTGAGAGATTGGACAGATTCACATCGTTGGGGAAAGAACTCTACTCTACAGACTTGATTTCAAACAAGCCAAAATAGATGTTTGTTTATTATCAGTGTCAACATATCAGATTATCATAAGTTATTTCTTTGTTTCATATGTTATTTAGCCGGTGCTCAAGCCCTCTATCAGCATCCCTGCTTTGAGGATGTGGGACTTCTTCACAGGGGAGACTCTGTGCACAGGCCCGTCCTATGACTGGAGGATGCTGGCTGTCAGGTCGGAGAGTATGGAGGAGACGGACACCATCGCCACCAGCAAGAGGAGGATCGTGTGGCCCTGCTACAGCAGTGTGGGGCGCGCCCAGCCTGACGCCATCACCAAGCTCCTGGCTGTGAGTTCTAAAAGTCTGAGTTGGGATGATGTTATCCATGCCTGACTATGTGCCTGACACTGAGAGCCCTATTGTTGCAGGACATAGAGCGGCTGGAGGGGGAGATGAGCCAAGCACCAGAGAGGTGGCAGGCCACTCTGGAGAGGGTCCGAGTCAGTATCCAGGAGGACCTCAAACAGGAGGGAAATGTAAGACAAACACAACGCACTTTCCCATGTTTTCTCCTCTGCCCCCGACTCCTGTTTCCCATAAACGTTACTTAGCCTGAACTCCGCTCATTTACTGGACGGTTCAGCTAGACAGCACTGTTTGACTCGTCAATCTGTGACACAGAACATCGGGAGGATGTTTTGACTGAGGTGTCATGGCTTTTCTTATTCCATCCGTCCTGTCTGTTTTACAGCTCCGCAAGCAGTCTGCGTCCACCTCGGGGCTGATCCCCACATCCAGTCTGCAGGCGTTCCAGAGACGTTCCATGCTGCACCTGCCTGACAGTGGCTTGGGGGAGGACACCAGCCCCACTGCCACTAACGGGGTCAACCGCCGGGCCGCCACACTCTACAACCAGTTCACCCCCAAGAACGAGGAAAACAGGTGGGTCTCCACTCCCAGCACTGAGATGGCAAACAGGGACCAGGACTTCCAATTAGTCCTGTTTCCTCACCCAACTCTTCTGTAAAGCGTTGACACACAGACAGAATCTCTCTACCAAGCAGATGTTTTAAATTCATCTTAATGGTGTTTTTTTTTTCAGATCGTTTGAGGGGATTCTTTACAAACGAGGAGCACTGCTGAAAGGATGGAAACCTCGCTGGTTTGTTTTGGACATTACAAAACACCAAGTGAGTATTACAACATGACGTATGTTGCTACCAGTCTGTTCCAGGTAGTCTCCATTCCTATGCCAGTGGTGTTATATGTGTGTGTGTGTGATGTCCCAGCTGAGGTACTACGACACGGGGGAGGACACTAACTGCCGGGGACACATTGACCTGGCGGAGGTGGAGTCAGCTCTGATCGCCACCCCCACCATAGGAGCTCCTAAACACATCAGTGAGAAGGCCTTCTTCGACGTGAGTGTCTCTCTGGTTCTCCATTCCTCTGTCTGCTTGTGTTCTGTGGTAGAATACACTCCAGCCATGGCAGTATCAGGCTCTGTATGTCACATCCCACCTCTCCTGTCACTGTTGAACCATTGGTTGGGTGTTGTCATTGCAGCTGAAGACCACCAAGCGAGTGTACAACTTCTGCGCCTCGGATGCCCAGAGCGCCCATCAGTGGATGGACAAGATCCAGAGCTGCATCTCCGACGCTTAACCTCTGAACTCTCCAGCCAGGGCGTGGTCGGGTGTGGTCAGGTCACAGCATTAGCACTAGGTGCAGCAAGGTGGCTGAGCGCAGAGACTGTGGGCACATATATACAGTGCATTTTCAGCTCTGTCACCATGGTAGTGGTTTTACCATGAGGACCACAGTGATCTAAGTGCCTGTTAGTGGAGGCTATGATATCCATCCATCCATCCTGCTGCCTTGCAGGACTTCAGGCAGTTGTCTGACAGCTTTGGCATAAGTTGATTAATGTGCCCCTGTCTCTGCAGTCAGCTCTCTCTGTACTGTACCTTGTTACTGCTACAGGGATCAACACTTATAGTGAAAAGTAAATGGCTAAAACGGATGCCTGAGCACTACTAAGTATAGTTTATGCCATTTCAGTTGTAAATAGATAAAAGCAATAGCAGTGGCCATTTTAAACTATGGGTTCAATATATACAGTAAACTAAGATATATAAAGCATACAAGAGAATGTATTTCAGATATTTTACAATGAGGAAAAGGTTTTGCTGCTTGATGAAAGGTCTAAACCACCGAGAACTCAAGAGGTTTTGAAAATGCACAATATGACAAGGCCATTTGTTTGCACTTAGTTCTATAATATGCACTCCATATAGAATGATAGATTTTCTTACTGAAGCGAACAGCCAGGCAAAAGGCATTACTTTATGATGATGTACATAAGGACCTTTTCCTTATTATACAAATTGGAAGAGAAAAAAAACACTAAAGTTCCAAACATGTTCCTGACATTTTATATTTAAGCAAGTGATGTCCTCTATTTTTAAACATACACTATGAATGTTTTGACTCATGGATAAGTTTTTGTTTTCTTGTAAATGTAAATTATTATTTTTATTCAAAGATTAACTCATGTTGTTAAAGTGTGGTGGCTTAATGTTTTATGTAAATACTCATGTGATATTTCCTATTTTTGATATATAACATGTGTATGCTTTTCTAATCTTAACTGTAATAAGACCAACTTTACAATTCTGCATGTTGGTATGTATTGTCTTGAATGTACAAGTATAGCCTGTCTTTTGATGAGACTGACTATGAGCCATTGTGTGTTCGATGAAGGGGAGTTGACTATATTTCTCAGAATATCCAGAAAGACTGTCTTAAGGGCTTTTAAATGAATCTGTCAGTGTGGTTTGTTTCATCTGTTGTCTGCATCTTCCAGTTTGAGATAAAAAGAGCATCAGTCATTTCAGAAGCTATTTGAGAAGATGTATGTTACTGTATCTTTTGTACCATGTTTTGTTGATACTAATGTTTTTTTTTTGGAAATAAATCAAGAGTACTTGAACTCGCCAGATGATTAGTGTGATTATTTTACAGTACATATGACAGCTGCATATATTTGAGATTAAGATAATTGACTAATGATGAATTATGTGGCTACTGACGTCTGTTTTTTTTTTCAATCTTACAATAATAGCCCTTTAGATGCCACCTACATCTAAAAGGGATGAGGGCATACTCTGGCGCCATAAGTCTCCTATTGTAGGTTGCAAAATACCTCATTTATTTGCAGATAATAGGTTACAAGATATAGGGAACAAACCTGAACCTAATCTAAGCCACTTGAAATAGGTTTGGCTTGTTCTGAACCTCTCCTCTTGTTAAAAATAGTCTCTCTTTTCTCATGAAAGGTAAGCAGACACCACTGCAGCAGGATAGTTCATATGGCCCGAGCCAAAACTGGGCTTGGCAAGGATGTTTCACTTCCAACAATGAGTAAGGAACTGGGCAAGAAAACCAACACAGAGCCACTGGCGCCTGCTTGGCGGGACTCGAAGGCACTCCTGGTCCTGGAGAGACCTGTCCCACAGCAGGAAGACGGGAAAGCCCTAAACTGAAGTTCTCTAGAAGACATTGTGGACGTGTTCCTTATCCTGAGCACTCTCTCCCAGCTGGCTTGTACTGCGAGCAGGTGCAGTGCTGGCTAACATCTGGACAGACGCTTCTCTGGCAGGTCTCTCCATATTTAGCTGCCCCCTGGAGGAGTGGATTTACGCCTCCGCCCATGACGAGAGGGATGAGGCGGAAGTGGGGATCCGGCTGGATTTTCAGGAATGGAGCCGTTGGGACTCCTCAGTCCCTTAAGGAGAGTTAGTGGTTTAAGACTCAACAGGACGACGATGAATCCAAACTCACTGGTTCACCGCTGTGATATGACTTTCACAAATAGATTGTCTGTGATAGTACATAATCTATTACATGAGGATGAGCAGGACATATGAGGCCTTGTTAATGTTACACAGTTCTCCAAGTGCAACAGTGTACAGTGGATTTGGTAAGTATTCAGACCCCTTTCCACATTTTTGTTACCATTCTAAAATGGATTACATTGTTTTCCCTCATAGATCTCCACACAATACCAAAGCGAAAACCGGTTATTAGACATTCTTGCAAATGTATTCAGACCCTAGGCTATGAGACTTCAAATGTAATGAAGCTGCCAGTTGAGGCCTCGGTATCTCAAACTAGACACTAATGTACTTGTCCTCTTGCTCAGTTGTGCACCTGGAACTCTCACACTTTCTATTCTGGTTAGGGCCAGTTTGTGCTGTGAAGGGAGTAGTACAACATCTTCAGTTTCTTGGCAATTTCTTGCATAAAATAGACTGACGAGTTTCAGAAAAGTTGTTTCTGGCCATTTTGAGCCCACAAATGCTGATGCTCAACTAGTCTAAAGAAGGCCCATTTTATTGCTTCTTTAATCAGAACAGTTTTTAGCTGTGCTAACATAATTGCAAAAGGGTTTTCTAATGATCAGTTAGCTAATCCAAGTTTCATTATAACGGCTAACACAACATGCCATTGGTACACAGGAGTGATGGTTGCTGATAATGGGCCTCTGTACACCTATCTAGATATTCCAGAATCAATCAGCCGTTTCCAGCTACAAATTACATTTACAACATTAACAATGTCTACACTGTATTTATGATCAATTTGATGTTATTTTAATGAACAATAAATGTTATTTTCTTTCAAAAACAAGGACATTTCTAAGTCACCCCAAACTTTTGAATGGTAGTGTACATGTATGGATGGTGCCAGGTTTCCTCCAGATGTGACGCTTGGTATTCAGGCCAAAGAGTTCAATCTTGGTTTCATCAGACCAGAGAATCTTGTTTCTCATGTCCTTCTGGAAGGTTCTGAAGCTCTGTCAGGGTGACCATCGGGTTCCAAGCCCTACTCCCACGATTGCTCAGTTTGGCCGGGTGGCCAGCTTTAGGAAGAGTCTTGATGGTTCCAAACTTCTTCCATTTAAGAATGATGGAGGCCACTGTCATCTTGGGGACCTTCAATGCTGCAGACATTTTTTGGTACCCTTCCCCAGATCTGTGCCTCGCCATAATCCTATCTCGGCGGTCGTAAGACAATTCCTTCGAACTCATGGCTTGGTTTTTGCTCTGACATGAGCTGTCAACTCTGGGACCTTATATAGACAGGTGTGTGCCTTTCCTAAACATGTCCAATCAATTGAATTTACCACAGGTGTACTCCAATCAAATTGTAGAAACATCTCAAGGATGATCAACGGAAACATGATGCACCTGAGCTCAATTTCCAGTCTCATAGAAATAACGTATTTCTGTTTTTAATTTTAATAAATTAGCTAAAAAATCTAAACCTGTTTTTGCTTTGTCATTATGGGGTATTGGGTGTAGATTGAGGAGAAAAATACATTTTAGAATAAGGCTGTAACGTAACAAAATGTGGAAGAAGTCAACGGATCTGAATACTTTCCGAAGGCACTGTAACTGCAAAAGGTGCAAGAAAAAAAAGGATATGTATTTTTGCTGCAACTGTTGAGCCAAACAGTGTTTTATTGTCAAGTTATATAATAATGTAAGATATCATTATAGTTTTGTGCATTCTGAATGTTTTCCACATTAGCTCATAGTAATTAGTCCTGGTGGTTTAGGAGAATAATCCCTCGAATCAAAATGGAAATCAAAACCTACTGGAATTTCAAGATTCTGATGAATTTTGATCATATCTAGTGTCATAGTTACAGTTCTTGATCCTGTCACAATAAACGTATGATAATATACGTTCTAAAGTTCTAATAACTCCCTATTGTCTGGTAGGCGATAAATTCGAAACAAATGTTTTTTATTGGCTTCCCAAATCCCCAGGTCACCATGGCTGTTTTTTTTGTTTGTTTACAGGGCACATCAGCAATGTGGGCTATGTCCTGGAATAAGTTAATCTACACTAAATCTACCCTTAAGAAACATATAGTTTACTTAACTAAAGTTATTTTTTAAAAGTAGTTCACTACATCCAAACTAAGTTATTATCCCTAAATCTGAAATCGCAAGGTCAGATGTTAATAGAATATATAATGTTTCAAGTGAGAATTAGGCAGGTCAGATTTATTTGATTTGATTTCTGCAACAAAAAGTGTGTAATTCCAGTAGTCAGCTACACTACTACATGGAAAAAATGTATGAACTACTGAAAACACTACCAAGATTTTAATTTAGTTCAAGTACAACTAGCTACAGCAAAATGTAAGGAAATTACTACTTAAACTACAACTACAGTTCATTTCTAACCAAAACTGTCTATTTCAGTGTGACTCAGGATTGTACATGGGTGATTAACAGTTCTGAGAACCCCATAGTTTCAGGGGGCACACTCACTAAATACTCCTCCCACCATTGATCTCAACTGGGCAATCCATTTCCACTCTTCAGAAAGGATGAGAATATACCGTATAGCAAAGCCACAACTTGTCAGTTTAGTCCAGGGAAATCATGTTTGTGAATCATTAGGACAGTCATGGAATGATCTTATCTGGACCTCACCCCTCGACCCCTATTTGGAGCACGATTTTAACGTTCATTTATAGCCATGACAGACAGATTCTCCTTGGCTTTGGGGGGTAAGACAAGAGTATGCTGTGTTTGCTTTTCCTCGGCCCACTTGATGCCATTTGTCTGAGGCCATCCATGTACTTATGTCAATCTGCCCACATTGTTAGTGGCCCTAAACCTCTACCCTACGGAACCCAGGGTCCAACATGTGCACTACTCAGAGCTGTGAGGTCACTCTGGGAAGACATTTCAACTAGAAACCAGGCATCTGCAAGAGATTTATTAATTACCAGACCATCCGAAAGAATGTTCCCATTTCAAATCTATTGAGATGAGAATCTGTTGGACAGGCGTCAGATAAGCTGTAATGCGGGTATTAAGGTTCACATGGGACACATGGGGCCGGGGTTAGAGATATCGGGGTCAGAGATATTGTTGCCTTATTTTTGGAATGTAGAGGCTTGTGCAATTGAGTCACAGAGATGAAGTCCTCCATTCCCCGACGGTGAGTACTGAGAACGGCCTGATTCCCTGCTGAATCATCAATTATTTCTTTCTTTGGATCATCATTAGCTTTTAGCAAAAGCAGCAGCTACTCTTCCTGGTGTCCACAAAAACACAACACATGACAAGTAACTAAACACTGATAGACAGTCACACAAATTTAAAATACAACGATATTACAAACAAAAAAAAGAATGTGTGTGTTAGTGTGTAGGTGTGTTTCTGTGTGTCCCCTCACAGTCACCGCCGTTCCATAAAATGTTGTTTCATTTTTTTTTAAAGATCATTTTGCTGTTTGCTTGAGTAATAGGAGATGGAAGGGAGTTCCATGCGATCATGGCTCTGTATAAGTACTGTGTGTTGCCGTGAATTCGTTTTGGAAAGGAGGACTGTGAAGAGACCCCTGGTGGCATGTCTTGTGAGGTATGTATGGGTGTCTGAGCTGCCTGTTATTTGATTGTGCAGACCATCTGGAATTTTCATCACAGTAATATGTCTTATAAAAACTAGAAAAGAAGCATCTCTCCTCAACCATTAACTAGGAAATACTGGCGTGCATGTTGTTGATGTTAGTTTTGTATGTTCAGTTAAGGGCAAGATGTACTGCTCTGTTTTGAGCCAGCTGCAGCTTTGCTAGATACACGATACACATACATCGCCAAATGTATGTGGACACCTGCTCGTCGAACATCACATTACAAAATCATGTGCATTAATAGGGAGTCTCCCTTTTGCTGCCATAACAGCCTACACTCTTCTGGGAAGGCTTTGACTAGATGTTGGAACATTGCTATGGGGACTTGCTTCTATTCAGCCACGAGCATTAGTTAGGTCGGGCACTGATGTTGGCCGATTAGGCCTGGCTCACAGCTGTCGTTCCAATTCATCTGAAAGGTGTTCGATGGGGTTGAGGTCAGGGCTCTGTGCAGGCCAGTCAAGTACTCCCACACCAATCTCGACAAACCATTGCTGTATGGACCTCGCTTTGTGCACGCGAGCATTGTCATGCTGAAACAGGAAAGTCCTTCCCCAAACTGTTGCCACAATGAATCATCTAGAATGTCATTGTATGCTGTAGTGTTAATATCTCCCTTCACTGGAACTAAGGTGCCTATCCCGAACCATGAAAAACAGCCCCAGAATATTATCCTCACCCACGAAACTTTACAGCTGGCACTATGCATTGGGGCAGGTAGCGTTCTTCCGGCATCCCCAAACCCAGATTTGTCCGTCGGACTGCCAGATGGTGAAGCGTTATTCATCACTCCAGAGAACTTGTTTCCACTGCTCCAGAGTCCAATTGTGGCAATCTTTACACCACTCCAGCCGACGGTTGACATTTCGCATGGTGATCTTAGGCTGTGTCCGGCTGTTCGGCCACGGAAACCCATTTATGAAGCTCCCGACGAACAGTTCACGGCTGAGACGTTGTTGTCCCTAGATGTTTCCACTTCACAAAAACAGCACTTACAGTTGACCCGGGGTAGCGCTAGCGGTACAGAAATTTGACGAGCTGACTTGTTGGAAAGGTGTCATCCTTTGACGGTGCCACGTTGAAAGTCACTGAGCACTTCCGTAGGGCCAGTCTACTGCCAATGTTTGTCTATGGAGATTGCATGGCTGTGTGCTTGATTATATACACCTGTCAGCAACAGGTGTAGCTGAAGTAGCCAAATCCAGTAACTTTTAAGTGGATAAATGTTAGCAGCAAATCTATTTGCATTCAAAGGCAATTAAACATTGGGTCGAAAAACAGTGTCGTAAAACTGTATTTTAAGGAAGAACATGTTTGCGTGTTTGTGTGTAGTGGTGTTTGTCCATTTACTTCTGGATCCCATCAGTCATTGTGTTTTGGAAAAGAAAAAAAAGTTTACGGAAAAAGTTAAACTCCGCAGGAACCCAGCAATCTGATTCAAACTCCATCATTGTGAAAGACAAAGCCTTGAGGTATACTATTTGAATGATGGCCAATCATACAAGCAAACCATGCCATAAATGGAGCTGGTGTAACTTGTTGCATTATCTTTTGATGTGCCACATTCCAGGTTGATGTGACAACCAAGAACTGGAGTTTAAGTTTCTGAGTGAGAGCACAGGCCTGTATTTGTATGTGTTGTCTGTTGCCCAAGCTAGTGCAGGACCCTATCTCTATTGGTGGCCTTGACTGGCGTGTGGTAGTATTAGTTGTCAGATTGGTGCATTGGATGCCTGTCATTGTCGTCAATCCTGACCCTCTGGCCTTGCGATGAACTGTCTGTTCCCATAGAATATGCAATAGGTACCGCATTTTGGCCCATGATATCAAGGCCCCCATTGGGAACATGGGTGCTGGCTGCGGCTGATGCCCACAGATAGTTTAACAGTCCTTCTCTGTTACCGCTGACTCCAGACAGGAAGGAGGAGACATTCCAGTGGAGAGGGGGGCAGAAAGGTGTGTATGAGGGCGCCTCCCCTGTCAGATGCCAGGAACACAGTGCTGTTATTTTCCCGTATTCCCATTTTTGATAAAGAGGCCTGGGCCCTGCATGTCATGTGTGCTGCTTAAATGATGCCTCATTGTAGCTGTCCTTGGTTTATGATGACTAGCGACTTTGTCAACATGCTTTTTAACTGATGCCTGGGATAGTTTGGGGGACTTACCATATATCATTTCTGCTTGGAGCCCAAGCAATAATTCAAGCCTCAAAAGCTGGAATAGCAACATTGGCGTCTCTTAGATTTCAGAGGGTCATGAGAGAGTCTGGGAAAAGGTCATGAGATGGTTGCAAATAATACCTAGCATTTTTCTATTTGACCAATTTGGACATAAAAGCAAGATGTTTGTTTTCCTATAATAATTAATGGGCAAGATGCATTTTAGAGGACTCATATTTCAGACATGGCTGACATGGATGACATGGGCAACAGAGCGGCAGTTGGATAGACTTATATACTTTAAGTGCAATAGCAATCAACAGTCACAAAATGTTAACCTCAGTCTGTATCCATTTGAGTCTGTCTGATCTCATCCTTCAACCCATCCTAAGTATTCACACAGTAATGGCCTGGTCCATGGTCTTGCAACATATAGTTTTGCTGGGACAGTAAAATATCAAACTCATTACCAATGACAGTGTTTAAACCCAAATGCAGATTGTAGTGACCGGTTAGGGATCCTACAGACTGACTGACTGAGGGGCAGACCTAGATATGAATGGGGAAACAGCCAGTAAGGACCAGCCAGGCTACATCTAGAGGTCCTCCTCACAGCACAGCTGTCCAGGCCCCCAGCGCCTGACTGTCTCCTAGTAACCCTCTTCAGAAGTGTGTGGGAAGGACACACTGAGCCCTGGAAGATCCCACTGAGATTCTCATGCATTTTCGACTTTCATGCATTTTTGACTTTCATGCATCTTCGACTTTCATGCATCTTCGACCTTCATGCATTTTCCCCTGCAGGAGTCACCAGCAATGCCCCAGTGGGTCCGACAGAATCCGGCTCATGGCGGTCCGGGTGGAGACACACTAAACCTCTGCCAGGGCGAAGACAATCGCTGGCCTGGAAGACTCAGACCTGGCAGGGCCACAGATGCAGTGTGCTCCTCTCCACTCATTCATTACTAAGTATTGGTTTCCAAGATGCAATAAAAGGACCTTTTTAAGAACCAGCCAGAAATCATGATGAGACAAAAATGCATCAGGATATTCATCTGGGACGATGTGTGTTTCAACATCAGCTAGATTTATTATGCAGCCCAAAGGACCAAGCAAAACCATTAATCAAACTAGAGGTAAACTCCCTAATAAATTGGGTACTATGTTATCTAAGTAATTTTGACACATACTAGGTTAACTGTCAAGAAACAGACATTTTAAAACATTCAGAACAGGTCATAAGTCATCACTGTTGAACTACCTACCTTCAGTGAGCACAAACCATGTTCTGACCATTGTCTTACTTAGATTCCATGTTGTACTGAGCCTGGTGCTTGCTTATCCGTGCCAAACATGACACCTAGTGGTCACAAAGCCTCACAGATAATTTGTATTCAGAGTTGCAGCAAGAAATGCTTTTCACCAACTTTCAGACAAAAGTTAATCATATTCAATGTTTTCTCAGCAGTTTCACCAATTATCAAAGAAACAAACATCAAGCAATACTCTCTCTGAGCCAATAACAGTTAGATGCAGCTACCTGGAGTTAGCGTTGAACCTGGATGTGGACATGAAGCTAGGGTTAGGGTTAGGTTTACAGTTGAGCTTGTGGTTGAGGCTAAGGTTAGGGTTGAACTGGGATGTGGACATGAAGCTAGGATTAGAGTTAGGGTTGTGATTGAGGCTAGGGCTTCCAACAGATTCCAAGTTATCTAAATTCTACTGTATGGTGCTGGAGTCTTGTGCAGCGGCAACGCTTCCGACTCTGGACCACACACCCCCATGGCGACGGGATTTAGAGGCCCATCTCGGCCACTCAGTCTTTGTCCCTACTGCTGTCTATCCCCTCTCTGGATTTCCCACTGTTTCTGTTCTAAAACAATACAATACTTACCGTAAGGAGGTCTCTAAAAATCAGATCTCCTTTTTACATTTTTAAAAGGGGGGAGGGGATATTCTGTATGATCTGATCTGTACAGCCACTTACCAGAGAACCATTTCTCTGCCCCTCACAAAATATGTCATTACAATTTTGGGGGGCAATTCTCTCCAGAACAATACGTAAAGATCAGTATATGGCCATTGTGAGCTATTGTGACATGTGTTGTGGATTACACTGTAAATCAGCGATGGGCCCGCGAGGGATCTTGCATTAAAACATGATTGAAAACAGTTTTTGTGGTTGTTTTTTTATAAATGATCATTTTGCGTTTAAAAAACATTCCAGCCAATTTCGAAATCCTGATGTGGCCCTCAAGCCAAAAACTTTGCCTGCCCCTGCTGTAAGTGATGGCAGCTGGAACCTAATTGTCTCTTTGTAGATGGCTCTGTCCTTTAAAAGAACACTTACTGGCTGATAAACTCTGATCAGTTCTCCATCGATCCTGTAGCTGTCATCAGCCAAGTGAGTCCTGCTATCGATCTACAGGGAGAGGCTACCTGTCTACCTGTCTCCCCAACCTGTCTTTGACCTCCTCAGGGTATATGTCATCATGTATTAGCCATAATCACTCTTTATACTGTCTGGCAGAGTCATTCTATGTTTATGCACATCATTGAGACAGAGTGCCTGCAATACAGTATGTCTGTGAGACTAAACTTGTGTGTTTTAGACATGAAACAGGCTATTAAACATCTCTCCACTGCTCGACTCCAGAGAAATGGAATGCATACCAAAAAGGGCATGAGCGATGACTCATCACATGCCCTATGAAAGTGACATAGATAACACAGTGTAACATAAAATGTGTATGGAGAAGTTGCCAATAAGACTCACATCACATCAAGACACTGTAGCTTTTTTATGTCCTCTATGCGTGTTTGTGCCGAGGTTGTGGAAGTTTCTGCGATTTAATGATTGTCAAAATAAGCATATTAGGGTTGTACGACTGTCCCCACTGCGCAGGAGGAACAAACCAAGCAGCATCCATCCATGATGTCGGATAAAAATAAAGAAATAGTAAAGCAGCCTTTGCTGGCTCTAACAATCGCTCAATCAATTGGCTGCCTGTTCTTGGTAAACTGATGGAGATAATTTTTTTCGAACAAATACAATGCTACTGACTTTCAGCATGCATATATGGAAGGGCACTCCACTACTGCACTGACTCAGATGATGATGATAGTTGGAGCTGTACTGATAGATTTCAGGTGACTGATGATTGGCTAAAATAAATGGACAGTACTATGATAGTTGGAGCTGTACGGATAGATTTCAGTGAAGCCTTTGATGTTATTGATCATAATTTGTTATTGAAAAAACGAACTCGTTATGGCTTTCCATCACTTGCCATCACATGGTTGGAGAGTTACTTATCTAACATCAGATAGCTTCTCTTACATATGATATGAACAGTGCGGTATCACTCAGGGCAGATGCCTTTGGCTATTTTTGCAAATGATTTGCCACATCAAAGCTAAAATGTTGAAGGAAGCTGGACTCCTAGGAGTACCATTGGATGGTTAGTTATCATTGTCAAGTCATATTGACAAAGTTGTTGTGAAGTTGTGGAGAGGTATGTCTATTATAAAAAGATCCTCTGCGTTTTTGACACAAAGATCAACTGTACTAGTTGTCCAGGCTTCGGTTTTATCCAATCTTGATTACTGTGCTGTAATATGGTCAGATGCAGCAAAGCCCCAGCAGCTGGCTCAAAACCAAGCAGCACGCCTTGCCCTTAACCAGTGGTGTGTATTCATGGATACCAAGGGAAGCCAGGCTTCCCCAATATATTCACTAAGAAAAATTATAATAGTTGTCTTTCGTCACTCTGTGTTTCATAATTGTCCTTCAATTCAGAAGAGGCTGAATATATCTCACTGGAGAAAGCATCAGAGCGAGAGAAACAGCGCCCCTCTGTCTCTGTATGTGTAGGCCATCTTTCTGGTAGTGTCTGGTCAAAAGAAGTATGACCCCTTTGCTTTAGCCATGGATGGAGATTGGGAGTTGGACTTGGGGTTTTACTTCATTCTCTGTACTGGCTAATGATTATAACGGCAATGCTGATCTAACTATAAATTCATACATTGTGCCCCACTCCTGAGGGGATGGAAATTTCAATATGTAGCTAGATGTAGAAGGCTAATGTTAACTAGCTAAAGTTGTCCATGAAAGGAAGTTAGGCTAGCGACTAAGCATTTTAGCCAGGTAGCCTAGGACAACAAAAAATACAAGTGTGTACTGTATGACATAGTGATAGACAGTTTCTTCAATGTGAAAGAGAGGAGAATGGCATTGGCGTTTCTCTACAAGTAGGGTGAGTCAACATGTTTTTCTACATGCACGCATGCACATACACACACACAGAAATCAGAACCATGGACAGCCACATCATATTCAGCTTCCGTTGATTGGACTAAATAGGTTTTGCTATCTTTTAGTTGTAACTGTATTAAGCTAAGCATAGGTGATTTGATGATGTTGAAATGTTGAATTTAAAATGGTGCTGGAATAGTGGCGGCAGCTCCTGTTTTCTTTGCGACTTGCGGTAACTCTGTGCTTGTAAATCAATAGTTGTTTCTTGCTTGACCGTGCTGTAGGTCATGTTTGTTACATGTAATATGTTCTGTGGACTTCACCAGACAGATGTTGCTCTTGGGTTTTGTGATGAAACAAAGGTGTGGTTCAATTTATCCTGCCACTTCTTATTGTCTCGGCCTAAAGCCTATATATCACAGTCTCAAGGCATATGAACTAACAGGTTATAGATCAAGCAATGCAATTATCACAACACATAGATTGTAATATGGCATTTCTTTCTAGCTTGGCTTCCACAGTGATTTTACCCACACATCGCTACTGCCCTTAACTGCACACACAGAACTAACATCAACAACATAGATGACTGTCTTTCATAGTTGAGGGTTGAGGAGAAATTGTCTACTTCTCTTCTAGTTTTTTAAAGAAACATTTTTTTAGAAACATTTGTGTGTTGAAAATGCCTAACCACTTGTATAATCGATTTGCATATACTTCAAACAGACATATGTAATAAGCTGAAAACAAAGGCACTAAAAACAGACACCCTTTATTATTTTTTTATCTTTTTAAACCAATTTCTTGATGTATTTATCTAAATGAACCTAAATTGTATATTCTACATGCTTTAGCAATAGTAGTCCATCAGGCCAATAGATGGCGGTGCTACACTCTATTCATCGGAGAAACATTTACATTTGACATTTAAGTCATTTAGCAGACGCTCTTAGCCATTTCTGACCAAGCACATGCGAAGCATTCTTCAGAATAAATTAAGCGGTGGTCCTAATATACAAAAACAAAAACTGTGGTCCTACTCTACTATTCAGCCTAACTCTGTCTCCCCCGAGAGATGCACTCACTGACCTTTACTCTCTACCCGCCAGCCTCTTTCTGGGTGTGGTGGGGTAAGGGGGAGCAACCTCTCTCTTAAAAACAGTTGTCCCCTCAAGGTGAGTCACCTCCCTCTGTGTCTTTACCCACCTTGCCAAGAGCCAAGGATATTGATCTTCCCTCGCTCTGCTTTCGCTCATAACCAGGATCAATAGGCGTGACGTTCGCAATGTGAGAGAGAGAGAGGGCGAGAGGAGGGAGGGAGGGAGGGAGGGAGGGAGTGTAAAAGCTCATGTTCTGGTTATGTTCTGATTTTCACTGATGGCTAAACCTCCCGTCCACACCTGTAGAGTCTGGTGCAACTCTAGCCAGTCTGTATTGCCTGTATGAGTCCGGCTAATGGACAGACACCTACCAGGGACTGGATCCACAGCCTATTATGGCCTCCGTAGTAATACTTATGATAATTGGTATGTTGCTATGACTACATATAGGTGATGTTCGCAAAGTGAAAGGACTGAAAGGGAGGCATGACCTTCTTACTCTATGTTATATGAGTGTTGACTCTTAGAGCACATGAATAACACTGTCTGTTTTAATGGGTGAACCTCTAGAGGGTGACAGCGAGTTAGCTTTCTGCAATAGTTGATACTGGCTCTACAAATAAGCAGATATCCAAAACCTTTTGGCGGTACAGTCCCAGTCAAAAGTTTGGACACACCTACTCATTCAAGGGTTATTCTTTATTTTTACTCGTTTCTACATTGTAGAATAATAGTGAAGACATCACAATGATGAAATAACACATATGGAATCATGTAGTAACCAAAAATAGTATTAAACAAATCTAAATAGATTTGAGATTTTAGAGTCTTCTAAGTAGCCACCTTTTGTTTTGATGACAGCTTTGCACCCTCCTTTGCACACTCCTTTGCACATTCCTTTGCACACTCCTTTGCACATTCCTTTGCACATTCCTTTGCGCATTCCTTCCAAACCATTCATTGATGAATTTGCGATTTCCAACCTGTGTAATGTTTATGGCCGATGAGCACCTATACGTTTTATCCATAATTTCTCTTCATTTTACAAGAATTAAAAAGTATTTGTCAGTAGATTGTTGACTTGATTCATGATGATGACTACTATCTAAGATTTTGAAAGTATGACGTTGACATGATCAGTCCAATCAAAGCTACTGTAGATATAACGTGATTTGACGTCATTTTATCTGTGGCAAATGACCTTGAGCATTCTTGGATGGTCACTTCTAATGTAACTCTATGGCAGCACCAAAGGGGCTTGAATTTTCAAGCTCTACCCTTAGATTTGGCAGTGACGTAGTGTCCTCATGAGTGACAGGACACTGAGCCAATCATGGCGCAACCAGAGAAGATTACCAACCCCTACGCTGTGTATTTTCCGCTGGCTGCCACACCACCACAGAAAGTGCTGAGTTAGGCTGAAACACCTGCATTTTGGAGCTGCCTTACTCAAGAAGCTCTCTGCCACACCTGCCCTGAATGTCGGGTCACCACTGGCCTCGACACAGTCCTGCCTCGGCACTCTACAGACAATTCCTTTGACCTCATGACTTGGTTTTTGCTCTGAAATGCACTGTCAAATGTGGGACCTTATATAGACAGGTGTGTGGGACGGAGAGACTGAAAAACAGGTTCTATCTCAAGGCCATCAGACTGTTAAATAGTCATCACTACGCGGCTTCTACCCGGTTACCTAACCCTGAACCTTAGAGGCTGCTGCCCTATATGCATAGACTTGAAATCACTGGCCACTTTAATAATGGAACACTAGTCACTTTAATCATGTTTACATATTTTTGCATCATCTCATATGTATATACTGTATTCTATTCTACTGTATTTTTGTCTATGCCACTCCAACATTGCTCATCCTAATATGTATATATTCATTCCATTATTATACTTTTACTTTTAGGTTGTGTGTATTGTGTTTATTGTTATGAATTGTTAGATATTACTGCACTGTTGGAGCTGGAAACACAAGCATGTGTATGTGACAAATACAATTTGATTTGATTTTGTTTTTTTATGTGCCTTTCCAAATCATATCCAATCAATTGGAGGACAATACGCTTTGAGGACAATACAGTGCCACTGACACGGCCTGCTACCAAAACCTGTGGGCTCTCCTTCACTGCAGCCGACATGAGTAAAACATTTAAATGTGTTAAACGTGTTAACCCTCGCAGAGCTGGAGGCCCAGACGGCATCCCCAGCCGCCTCCTCAGAGCATGCGCAGACCAGCTGGCTGGTGTGTTTACGGACATATTCAATCAATCCTTATCCCAGTCTGCTGTTGCCACATGCTTCAAGAGGGACACCATTGTTCCTGTTCACAAGAAAGCTAAGGTAACTGAGCTAAATGACTATCGCCCCGTAGCACTCACTTCCGTCATCATGAAGTGCTTTGAGAGACTAGTCAAGGACCATATCACCTCCACCCTACCTGACACCCTAGACCCACTCCAATTTGCTTACCGCCCCAATAGGTCCAGAGACGCCGCAATCGCAACCACACTGCACACGGCCCTAACCCATCTGGACAAGAGGAATACCTATGTGAGAATGCTGTTCATCGACTACAGCTCAGCATTTAACACCATAATACCGTCCAAACTCGTCATCAAGCTCGAGACCCTGCCCTGTGCAACTGGGTACTGGACTTCCTGACGGGCCGCCCCCAGATGGTGAGGGTAGGTAACATCTTCTCCACCCCGCTGATCCTCAACACTGTACTCCCTGTTCACCCATGGCCATGCACGCCTCCAACTCAATCATCAAGTTTGCGGAAGACACTACAGTGGTAGGCTTGATTACCAACAACGACGAGACGGCCTACAGGGAGGAAGTGAGGGCCCTCGGAGTGTGGTGTCAGGAAAATAACCTCACACTCAACGTCAACAAAACAAAGGAGATGATTGTGAACTTCAGGAAACAGCAGAGGGAGCACCCCCCTATCTACATCGACGGAACAGTAGTGGAGAGGGTAGTAAGTTTTAAGTTCCTCAGCGTACACATCACGGACAAACTGAATTGGTCCACACACACAGACAGCTTTGTGAAGAAGGCGCAGCAGCGCCTCTTCAACCTCAGGAGGCTGAAGTAATTTGGCTTGTCACCGAAAGCGCTCACAAACTTCTACAGTTGCACAATCGAGAGCATCCTGTCGGGCTGTATCACCGCCTGGTTCGGCAACTGCTCCGCCCACAACCGTAAGGCTCTCCAGAGGGTAGTGAGGTCTGCACAACGCATCACCAGAGGCAAACTACCTGCCCTCCAGAACACCTACACCACCCGATGTCACAGGAAGGCTATAATGATCATCAAGGACAACAACCACCCGAACCACTGCCTGTTCACCCCGCTATCATCCAGAAGGCGAGGTCAGTACAGCTGCATCAAAGCAGGGACCGAGAGACTGAAAAACAGCTTCTATCTCAAGGCCATCAGACTGTTAAACAGCCACCACTAACATTGATGGGCTGCTGCCAACATACTGACTCAACTCCAGCCACTTTAATAATGTAAATTGATGTAAATTGATGTAAAAATGTATCACTAGCCACTTTAAACAATGCCTCTTAATATAATGTTTACATACCCTACATTACTCATCTCATATGTATATGTATATGCTGTACTCTATATCATCTACTGCATCTTTATGTAATACATGTATCACTAGCCACTTTAAACTATGCCACTTTATGTTTATATACCTTACATTACTCATCTCATATGTATATACTGTACTCTGTACCATCTACTGCATCTTGCCTATGCCGTTCTGTACCATCACTCATTTATGTATCTTTATGTACATATTCTTTATCCCTTTACACTTGTGTGTTTAAGGTAGTAGTTGTGGAGTTGTTAGGTTAGATTACTCCTTGGTTATTACTGCATTGTTGAAACTAGAAGCACAAGCATTTCGCTACGCTCGCATTAACATCTGCTAACCATGTGTATGTGACAAATACGATTTGATTTGAATTTACCACAGGTGGGCTCCAATGAAGTTGTAGAAATATCTAAAGGATGATCAATGGAAAGAGGATGCACCTGAGCTCAATTTCAAGTCTCATAGAAAAGGGTCTGATTTTTTGTGTGTAAGATTGATGAGGATTACTTTTTTTACATCCATTTTAGAATAACAAAATGTGGAAAAAATGAAGGGGTCTGAGTCCTTTCCAAATACACTGTAAGTGATTGAGCTATAAATTGATATCCGGGACCACGACAGTGTGGGGGTCATACGTACTGTAGTAGAAAGGGCAGCAGAGCTGACCGACTAGTTGGGTTAGTTTTATGCAGGGAATTAAGAGAGAAAATCTATTTTCTGCTGACTAATTCTCAGAGATACAAAAATATCCCACATTTATTGTACAACCGTCAATCATGACGTAAGAGCACCCTAGGTGTTGGATTACATCATCTTTGCTCTTTAAACTCAATCTATGTGTAACCAGTGTGAAACGGCTAGCTAGTTAGCGATGCACCCCAGTAGCATTTCAATCGGTGACGTCACTCACTCTGAGACCTTGAAGTAGTTGTTTCCCTTTCTCTGCAAACGTCATGGCTTTTTTGGAGCGATAGCTAACAATGCTTTGTGCGAAGGCAGTTGTTGATGTGTTCAGAGGGTCCCTTGTTTGAGCCCAGGTTGGAGCAAGGAGAGGGACGGCAGCAACATTGCTACATATGGATATTTATAACCATCAAAAGACATGCCATCAGCACTACATAAGGAATGACTGAAGATTGAGTTCTACAAGTCTTTCCATATCAGGCATTTTACTCCAGTAGTCAACTGTGGTATTTTGTTTGTAATAATGCTAGGTGCATGTAATATTCTAGTGCATGGAACATATACTATCTATAAATATGACAGAACATATGGTATCTTCATCACATCAATATCATTCAGAGACACATGTCAACTGTGAGAGCTTTCTCTGTTAAAAAGCATAAATATGGAGTTTTAGCAAAACAAGACAGGCATTCCATTTATCAATGCTGATTAAAAGAAATGAAAGTCCCAAAAGGAATGCCAACACAGTTACAGTCATCAATTGTTGGCTGATTGATGTACGCAAATGGCTTTTCAGACTCCTGTCTTCATGAGTATGGCGCATGATCATCACTTTTTCAATCACGCTAATGTCTGGCAAAGGTCCCAATCATGCAAGTAGCACAGAACACAAGTACCACAAGAGCAAAACACAAAGCAAGCAGAGATCAATGCTGAGGACAAATACTGACACAGAACGTCACAATAAACCACGATTAGAAGTGTTTTGGCCATGACTCAAGAAGTGTTTTGGCCATGACTCAAGAAGTGTTTTGGCCATGACTCAAGAAGTGTTTTGGCCATGACTCAAGAAGTGTTTTGGCCATGACTTAAGAATTCAGACAATGGTCATTAAAGCTGGAATCCTTAGTTGTTACACCCATCTTTGGACTTTGGAATTAATGATACAGTATACCCATTGACTCTTGAAAAATATAACTTGTAAATGCCTCGTGAGCTTATTTAAACAGTCCTACTCCATCAGAACCCAAAATACAAGCTTGTTTAACTCCAATGTTTGTCAACGATGTAAATGCAAACAAACACTGTATAGCCTGAAAAACATGGTTAAAACTATAATTTTGATATCATGGATGTTCAGTCCTGACTATGAATTTGAGAGTGATTATCTTTCTCCAAGCTCATCCCCCAGCTTTTTTACCAAAACACAGGTGGGGCAGCCGCTTTGCAAGCTCATCCCCCAGCTTTTTACCAAAACACAGGTGGGGCAGCCACTTTGCTGTAGTTTCAATGAAGGATTCCAGCTTTAAAGATGTGTGGGACTGACCGATTTTTCTCTATGATACAAACAGCACCAACATATAACACAAATCCATGCAACTGGTATCATACAGCCGTAGTGGCAGTCCATCCTGTGGCCTGTATCTCACTGTTAGGGCAGTGTGGAACAGTAAGTATCAGGTACTACAGGTCTAAATGCAATGCCATCACAATATGTTTTCAGGTACCATCACCGATAGTTCATTTGCTGTCCGTCCTTTGTGCGTGTCCCATTAGTCTGGCAGGCCCTCTATCACCTGTCCTCTCTCCAGCAACGTCCTGACCCTCCTGACACCTCCATAAGGTCAGCTATAAAGTCCTAAACGACTTCTGGTGCGATGGGGTGCCAGTACGCTGTCTCCACCTGTCTCTGACTGCACATGTCCCTCCAGTGTCCCTGTCCTGCCTCTGGGGCCTCGCAGCCAATCAACACACGGCCCAGCATGCTGCTCTTCGTGTAGAGCCGCCCCTGGTGGAGAGAGAGGTTGGTTGCTCTCTGACCATATACAGTAAAATGAGGTCTGAGACATTTCTTTTGTATAAAAATAACATTCAGATAGTTGTAAGACGCAAATGCACAGAAGATACATTTGATGGAAGACTTGTAACATAATTGAGGATGTAATAAAAACTGTGGACAAACAAGTTATTACAATATCTGTTATTACATTATCCGTGGTTGCACTCTCCTAATTCTTCACCACTGAGTCATTCCTACCTGCATGATGATGAACTCCAGAGCAAGAGGCAGCTGAGTGATGTCACCAACAGGCAGGTCAAAGAGAAAGGGAGCGTTCCACACAGCGTTGTGTCCCCCCGCCCCTTTGGTCTCCTTCGTACTGATCACCTTCCCATCCTGACGGAGGTTGATGACTACGTAGTGATCTGTAGGGACAAGAGAGCAACAATCAACTTGAGAGAGAGAGAGAGAGAGAGGAAATGACATGAGGCCCATCAGTATCTGTAATCTCATAAGGAGCTCAATCAGGGTGGCAGGGGCCTGGGAATATGACTGTGACTAAGGCTGAGACTGGATATGGGACTGAGGGCTTGACTGGGGTGGTTCTAAATAATGGCTCAGTGGCTTAAAGCATAGTGCTGGCAACACCAGAGTTGTGTATTGATTCCTGCATGTGTATCACTGTCAGTGTCGACAGCTCTGTATGTTGCTTGGGATGAAAGATAATGGACCTATCATACCTGCTGCTCCTGGCATCCGGGAGAGTTTGGCCAGGTTCTCAGCCTTGCGGACCATCACCTTGATGCGGTGGGCCAGTGTCTGGTACTGCAGCAGAATGAAGAGCTGACCCAGGGCCCGTGGAGCAGCACCGAGCGAACTCTTCCTACGACCCAACGTCTCCTGGGAACTCATACTCTGGGAGGGGAGAGGCTGAGTTAATAAGAAGAAGAGACGAGCACAGTGTGTTGTGGTTTTATTAAGCACATGTTCTTCTTTGTGTCCTGAGGTAACTAAAGTAGAAAACACAGGGTAAAAAGAACGACATGTTTTTGCCACTAAATTATCATCCAGAATGAATCTCATTAGTTGATTATTTAGAGCCGACAGCACCCTGGGCCCAGACCTAGTGAGCATGCAGCTGTGAGCCTGCCTGTGTTTGTGAGACCAGTGGAATCTAATGGGAGATCACCCAACAAGGGAGATTCACTTCACTTGCTCTGTCTCTCAGTCAGTAGTCATCATGTTATGCCCAAGAGAACCCACTCTGTGACCAATAGTGTTATAATTCTATAACAGATTACAGTAATATGGTGACTTAGATCTGATCTCATTGCACCACCACAGTACCATTAGAGATCACAACAACATCATCACACCACCTATCAGCTACCAGCTCTCTACTTCTATTAATTTTCTCATTGGGTGATAACTCATTGAGCTTCATACACATGAAGTTTCCCACAATCACATGTGCAGTATGCATGACATCTCTCTGTGCCTTGTAGCTGAGGTCAGAGGTGCCTGCATGCTGCCATCCAGCCTCACGCAGAGATCCACTGATAAGACATGGTGTTGACATAATGTCCATTCATACATCACCATGCTCGCTCAGCCCAGCGCCTGAGGCCTAGCTCTCTCCCTCTCACCCACACCCTCGCCAGCTCAGGCTGTCAGTAATGCCTTCTGGCACAGCCGCCACAGCACCACAGAGGCCATGGCACACTGCACTCCACATGTTTGCTCTCCAGTCACAAACGACAATGTCACCATGTCCAACAACAGTGGAAAAACTGCTAACGGCCGCTGGCCCAGTCCTTATTCTGATTAGATTAGCCTGACACATTCCCTCATAGATAAAACATGATATGGGCTATTCATAGCCCCAGCGTGTGTAGTTTTGCTGTGCGTAAAGTTAACTGAAAAAAGAGGTCTAAGATGGTAGGGCTATAGTGCCCATAGAAATAGAATAACTATATATATATATCTATGTTGTTCTATTTCTATGATTAGTGCCCTAGGCTTGTAAAATGACAGGCATAATGTGTTACCCTTTTCAGCCTACTCCTGGTGGGGGTGAGCTCCCTGGTGTAGGTGACAGTTGTGTCGGGCTCCCAGTCCATCTCCCCACAAGGCATCTCCAGCTCTCCCAACGCTGTCTCTCTCAGGCCTGAAAAGTCCCTGCTGATCACAGCCAGCCGGAGGGTGCAGGCGCGGAGCTCTTCCACAGAGCCCACCTGTAGCACAAGGCTCTGGCACTGTATATCTGGGCTGAGGCTGGGCCGCCGAGATGCCCCCTGCTGGGGTGAGGGGCAGAGCGGGGGCAGGCTGGCTCGTACGAACACCCCACTGCGCCGCCGTGCCGCCCCGGACAGGCCCATGATGTTGGTGGTCAGAGTGCCCCGTGCCGGGGAAAAGAGTAGGGAGAAGTGTAGGAGAGGAGCAGGCTTAGTGGGGATGGATAGGGAGCTGGAGCTGGAGCCATACTGTGGCTGGGACAGCTCCCTCTGAGGGCCAGGAGGGTGCATGGCACTGCGAGGGCTGGTCAGGCGGCTCTGTTCGCTGTACAGGAAGTTGTCACCGTTCACGGAGTAGCGGCGTTCCAGTGCCCGACGGGTCTTGGAGACTAGGCCCAGTTTGGGGATGGAGGGCAGGGAGGCGCGGCCATGGCCTGAAGGCTTGTAGTGGGAGGAGGAGGACACACTCGGGGTGCTGAGGCGACGCATGGGGAAGCAGGACCTGGGGGAGGACCTCAGCTCAGAGGAGGACGACCGGGGGCGAGGTTCAAAGGGCAGGGTGGTGAGGTCATTCTCAGAGGGGCAGGAGCTGCTATTGTGGGAGGGGAGGTCCAGGACATCCCCGTCTAGCTCCTCATATTGCTGCTTGATGGGTAAGGTGCCAGAGGAGGGGGTCAGGGTCACGGTGACCCGTTCACACGTGGCTGAGGAAGGGGACAGTGCAGCCTCTTTGTCCTCTGGTGGATGATACTTCCCTCTCCGCCAACACAGTAGACAGCCCAGCACCAGGCAGAAGCAGAACACTCCCAGACCCACTGCCAGCAGAATCTGCAGGTGGACTGGACACAGAAGGGGTTACGTTTCAATTACATTAGTGACTAAAAAATGCAGAGACTGAGAAAGAGAGTGAGAGCGCAAGAGGCCCCCATCAATTTGCTCCTATTCATTATGAATCATTGAACATAATTCTATTTAACTTATTTATTTGCCAATACAGCCCATAACTTATTATGTTTCTACACCCATCATCCATTATGAGATTAAACAGGAAATGGCTTTGGGTCCAAATTCTAACTAATTGTTCTCTTTTGGAAATGGGAATTGTGGTCTTTGATTTAAACCAGAGCAGCAGACTGATCTGAATGCGGTGGAGTCACATTTCCTGCTTTCAACGAGGCTTAGTACATGTGTAGGAGGCGATATCAGCTCTCATCTCATCTCACTTGACTACCGATTTATAAGCAATGTAATTGGGACACCAAGGGATGGTACCCTATTACCTCTTTAGTGCACTACTTTTGACCAGGGCCCTACTCAAAATCAATGCACTATAAAGAGAATGGGGTGCCATTTCAGACACCAAAAAGTAACTTGTCCTGTAACGTAAACACTTTCTGACAGACAGTCTCCGACTATGACTCATCCATCAGGCCCAATCTGTTTGATTTAGAATGAGAAGCTCTGAAAAAATTGTCCTTTTCAAGGAGAATGTGAACCAGAGATCACCCTGATCATGACTCACCAGGGCATCTGGCCATTCAGAGACATTCAGAAACATTATCAAGGCCAGACGGTGGATGGAAAAGGTGAAGGCTCTCTACTGTGGACAGTGAGCGATGATCCTTATCAGGAAAAATATTATTGCTTGGTGTAATTTATTGCCTGGGTCCATTTTAGTCATTGCTGAAACCCAGTCAGTGATAAGATAGCTACTAGCCAAATATAACAATTGTTATGCAGTCTCTGTTACCACAAATGAAATACAGTATGCTTCAAGCTGGTGTTATTAGACATTACAGGGTCAGGGATGATGTTGTTTAGCCAGTAGACATACATCTCTAAAGTGAAGACAATGACTCTTATAAAGAACTGATACAGCTAATTCCTATGCTAACATGACTACAAGGAAATCTGTTCTAAAACAGAGACTAAAACAGAGACCAACAGACTAAAACAGAGAGCAACAGATTTCCTGTCTCTTTGCATTACATGGGCTGCTAAACCACTACATATCAAAAAGAGACAGAAAAAGCCCAAATAAAATCAATACTATTTAATACATTATTTTATATAGCAACATGTATGCATTTATAACCAGATGTATATAAACTACACTAGATCATTTCCACTAGTCATTTGTAGCTTACACAATCGAACTGATTTGAAATTGTTTTGTTAAACCATGATTTAGAATGGTTTTGTGCATTCTTAAATTAAATCCATTAAAAGGTGTACCACGTCGTTACTGTCCTGTATTAGACGTTATCTTCATGCTGTTTGTAACCTGTTGGTCCTCGATGTCTTCATCAAATAATATTTACATTGCCACGTAAAAATGTGTACCCATTAGTATGCAAACTATGCACCACATTAACAGAAGTTTAATTTAAAATAATAAATTAAGATCTGGTTTTCATAAAGTATTAAGCTTGTCACTTTTTCAACCTTGAGATGAAGACAAGCAAATTCACAATAGGACATAGCTCATACCAATTTAACTTGAATTTCAAAGTGCAACAGAACTGACCAAAATTATGATAACGTTTCTTACCTCCTAGAGCAGATTGCGTCATTTTTCAGATTTTATTTTAATATTCCACCGACATCAATGTGAACGAAGGTTTGTGCGTGAGATCCATTCCCGCTTTATCCTGCTCGCGCACTGGGAATTTACTTTGCACAGTGGGTCTCTGCATTGACGTGACAGACGGGCCGTTTAAGCCAATCAGAGGGGTCGGTGGGAGGATATGCTGAACTAAAAAGTAAACCATTTCTGCTAATTCGCATCGTATTTCTTATTGACAATATGACCTAATAAAAAAGTAGCTTGATACAAATGAAGTCAGATAAAGTTATTAATTCATCAACATCTAACATTTTAAGACATCAATTCAATAATCATGAAATAGTGTAACCTAATAAGAGAATACAAACACATACAAACATACACACACTCTGTGTATGACTCACAGTGAAAGACCAAAGGTTGCACCAAGAAACCTGTCTTTCCTCAGATCTCACTTACCGTTGACTAAATGGTACAGGCATTTTGCCCACATGGTACCCATTACTTAGAAATGGGCACCTCCCATTATCTGCAACTACCTCTACCTTCCTCTGTCCTGTGTCAACCCACTCCCCATTTCCCTCTCACATTCGACATGGACGCACACACACAAACACAAACACACACACACACACACACACACACACACACACACACACACACACACACACACACACACACACACACACACACACACACACACACACACACACACACACACACACACACACACACACACACACACACACACACACATGCAGTATGATCCCATTTCTAATGTTTCTCCCCTTATATAGGGAAAGACAGTGAGGAATATCTATTTAGAGTATGCAGGCTCTTCGCTTTGGGCAGAAAATGCATCCTACTCCTCTTTGTGAAGAAGCTTCCCTGCCTCTTTGAGATGTGGATGAGTAATCATTGTAACTCTCTGTTTGTGTGTGCATGCTTGCGTGTGCTGTCAGTTCCTCTCAGATCTCTTTGTTTCTCCATATAAGACACAGCAAATCCAATTAGTTATCACGTACAGTTGAAGTCGGAAGAATGCATACACATAGGTTGGAGTTATTACAACTCGTTTTTCAACCACTCCACATATTTCTTGTTAACAAACTATAGTTTTGGCAAGTCGGTAAGGACATCTACTTTGTGCATGACACACGCAAATTTCCCTACAATTGTTTACAGACAGATGATTTTTTCACTTATAATTCACTGTATCACAATTCCAGTGGATCAGATGTTTACATACAGTAAGTTGACTGTGCCTTTAAACAGCTTGGAAAATTCCAGGAAATGATGTCATGGCTTTAGAAGCTTCTGATAGGCTAATTGACATAATTTGAGTCAATTGGAGGTGTACCTGTTGATGTATTTCAAGGCCTACTTCGTGCCTCTTTGCTTGATATCATGGGAAAATAAAAAGAAATCAGCCAAGACCTCAGAAAAATAATTGTAGACCTCCACAAGTCTGGTTCATCTTTGGGAGCAATTTCCTGAAGGTCTGAAGGTACCACGTTCATCTGTACAAACAATAGTACACAAGTATAAACACCATGGGACCATAAATAAATGATTCTTTCTACTTTTATTCAGACATTTCACATTCTTAAAATAAAGTGGTGATCCTAACTGACCTAAGGCAAATAATTTTTACTTGGATTAAATGTCAGGAATTGTGAAAAACTGAGTTTAAATGTATTTGGCTAAGGTGTATGTAAACTTCCGACTTCAACTGTATTTACATAAAGACACTCCATCATGTCATCTTCCTATGCCATCACCACTGTCCAGCCTTCTAGACTGCAGTTGCCCAAGCAACTACTGTACAGTTGTTATAATTTCGTAAGAAGATGCCTTCCAACTACATCCACTTTCATGCTCTGTAAACCTTAATGAGGATGAATAGGTCAATATTTCCTTATCTCTAATGACCTCAGTGGAAAGAATGCACACACCTGCCTGCTGATGGCAGCACACATAAGGTTTAAAGTTAGAGTTTGATTGTCTATGAAGCATGTGTGTTGTGCTATGGATTTAATCGCTTGAGTATGATCACGGCCGTATAGTAAAAACATTAAATCAGTATAGATCAACAGAACAGCACTGCCTTGCATGAAGTATTTTGTGAACATTTTGAAGTGTTTGCGTGGGAGCCAGATAATCTGTTCAGTGAGTACAGATGAATAGGCAGGCATAAATCTAATTCTAACCATTTTAGCTCAGTTTAACAGTGTGAGTAAAATGTTTGTTCTTAATGCGTAATCAGCAGAGCTACCAAACAAGCAGTCACTGTTGTGTGAAAGGTACATCATGCACAATCATACAATCTCAACAATATTTCAGGTGTTATAAATATCCCGGGAACCTAGTTAACACTCATACTACAAACTGGGGTCATTTTGATCCCAAATTCTTCAAAGATTTCATGAGTTTGTCAATCAACTTGTTATTAATACATCTAAATAATTGTTTAGTGTTTCTGAATCAAAATATGCACCCCGCAAAAAATAAAATCCTTTGGGGTCATTTTGACACCAGCCAAAAACACAGAATTCTGCCTAATCTAATAGATAGTAACTTTATTTGAATCTACAGTTAACTGACAAAATAAAGAAAACACTGATATAAAGTTTCTTAATATGGCATTGGTCCACCATAAGCCACCAGAACAACTTCAATGCGCCTTGGCATAGATTCTAGATTCCGGGACTCTATTGGAGTGATTAGACACGATTCTTCCACCAGCAATTCCATCATTTTGAGTTTTGCTGATGGTGGTGGAAAACGTTGTTCCAGCCTAGCTCAGTGCTTTCTGTGGTGGTGGGGCAGCCAGCGGAAAATACGGAGCGTAGGGGTTAGTAATATTCTCTATTTGAGCTGTGATTGGCCCAGTGTTCTATCATTGATTGGGACATTACGTCACCACAAATTCTATGGGGAGAGCTCGAAAATTAAAGCCCCTTGGGTGCTGCCATAGAGTTACATTATAAGTGCCCACCCAAGAAGGTTCAAGGTCATTGGCCACAGATAAAATTACGTCAAATCACGTTATACCATAGATTTGATTTGACTGATCATGTCAACATCATACTTTCAAAATCTTAGCTAGCAAGCTAGTAGTCATCATCATGAATCAAGTCAACAATCTACTGACAAATAATTTTAAATTCTTGTCATATGAAGAGAAATTATGAAGAGAAATTATAGATAAAACGAATAGGGGCTCATCGGCCATTGGACATAAACATTACACAGGTTGGAAATTGCAAATTCATCAATGAGTGGTTTGGAAGGAAACAGTGGGTAACTGCAAGCATTGCAAAGCAATCCCTAACCTGCTATTCAGTGGAGTGGGTGTGTGGACCAAGTTTGGGTTTAAGGGTCTTTTTTCCAAGCTTTAAAGAATAAACATTCAAATTGGCCATGCTGTCAATCCTGCATGACTTCTATCGGGTTCAAGACAACTGGAAACTCGGAACTGGGAAATCTCAGACTTCAGTGAGTTCAAGACAACTGGGAAAAACTAGCTCCAATTGGGAAAATATGTTTTGAATGGTCCTCCAACTCGGAATTCCAAGTTGGGACCTCGGTGTAACGGTTTTCGTCTGGTGAAGGAGAAGAGGACCAACGTGCAGCGTCGTAAGTGTTCATATTAATACATAAAATAAACTGAACACTGAAATGACAAAAATAATAAAGAGCGAGAATGAAAACGAAACAGTTCTGTAAGGAATACGCACAAAACTGAAAACAATCACCCACAACCAAAATGGGGAAAACAGGCTACCTAAGTATGATTCTCAATCAGAGACAACGATCGACAGCTGCCTCTGATTGAGAACCATACCAGGCTAAACTTAGAAATACAACATAGAAAAAAGGACATAGACTACCCACCCCAACTCACGCCCTGACCAAACTAACACAAAGACATAATAAAGGAACTAAGGTCAGAACGTGACATTCGGTGTAACGGCATTCCTCCTCCTCTTCTGAGGAGGAGTAGCGAGAAGGATCGGATGACCAATGCGCAGCGTGGTAAGTGTCCATAACGTTTATTTTAAGACATAAACTGAACACTACAAAACACTAAACGTGAACATGAACGAAAACCGAAACAGTACCGTGTGGCAACAAACACACACACGGAAAGCAAAACAAACACCCACAACTCAAAAGTGAAACCCTGATGATTTTCAATCAGAGACAACTAACGACATCTGCCTCTGATTGAGAACCATACTAGGCTGAACTCAAAACCCCAACATAGAAAACACACATAGACTGCCCACCCCAACTCACGCCCTTACCATACTAAATAAAGACAAAACAAAGGAAATAAAGGTCAGAACGTGACACTCGGGCCTCTTTCTAGAGCTCCGACCTGAAGATCATGATTCGACTTGGGTTTCCCAGGTGTCTTGAAAGCACCATAAATCCAGAGAATGCTAGACTTTGATGACGAAGTTTGATGACAACATTTGCCCATGAAGGACCGCCGCACCACCTTCCTGTTCAAGTGAGCACAGCACAACAAGGTGAGACCAAAAATGTCTTGTATGCTGCTGCATAAATTGTGTAATATGCCAGGTAGATATGTATACTGTAGCTAAGAAACAAATACTAAGTGTATGTTGTGTAGTAAGCTGTTAGTAGCCCATGTGCCTCACGCTAATAACTTGGTCTATTTTCATGTCTTGCTTTCGCATACTGTTCTGACTTGGTGGTGCACATGTAGCCTATAACCTGTTTTAGAGAAATGTCATCATCGAATATTGTAAGAACTTTCATTGCCTGCTTATATTCCTCCTTTATTTATCCTACAGTTCTGACTTGGTGTACAGGGAAAATACAGTAAGAACGGCCCATGTTCTGAATTCTGTCGCTGTACATTTCAAAAGTGCTGAACAAATGGTTATATTGACTACATCCATCCTAGCTCGCTCATTAATGTCTTGGTCGAAATTACAGATTGCCTCTTATCCGCTCATCGTCCACTTATGCAATAGTTTGTACATCTCAATTGTCAGTAGAAACCACATTTGTTTAAGCAAATATCAGCCATATCAGCTATGTTAGTTTTAAAGGCAATGAGGCTGAATTAACTGTTTCACTGCCAGACAAGTCTCCCCTGATAGCCAGGTGTAGCAGTGGTAAGGAGAGTTGGGACTGCTGGTGATCCTCCACCAAATTTCACAGTGGGTGCGAGACCTGGAGAGGCCTACAAGCCACAGTGTCTCGCACACACTGTGAAACGTGGTGGAGGATCAGTGATGATCTGGGGGTCCTTCAGCAAGGCTGGAATTGGGCAGATTTGTTTTTGTGAAGGACTCATGAATCAAGCCAGGTACAAGGTTATCCTGGAAGAAAACTTGCTTCCTTCTGCTCTCACAATGTTCCCCAACTCTGAGGATTGTTTTTTCCAGCAGGACAATGCTTCATGCCACACATCCAGGTCAATTAAGGTGTGGATGGAGGACCACCAGATCAAGACCCTGCCATGGCCAGCCCAATCTCCAGACCTGAACCCCATTGAAAACCTCTGGAATGTGATCAAGAGGAATATGAATGGTCAAAAGCCATCAAACAAAGCTGACCTGCTTGAATTGTTTGCGCCAGGAGTGGTATAAAGTCACCCAACCTCAATATGAAAGACTGGTGGACAGCATGACAAGACGCATGAAAGCTGTGATTGAAAATCAGGGTTATTCCACCAAATATTGATTTCTGAACACCTCCTAAGTTAAAACATTAGTATTGTGTTGTTTAAAAATGAATATGAACTTATTTTCTTCACGTTATTCGAGGTCTGACAACACTGCATTTTGTTGTTTGTTATTTTGACCAGTTGTCAATTTCTGCAAATAAATGCTCTACATGACAATATTTGTATTTGGAAATTGGGGAGACATGTTGTCAGTAGTTTATAGAATAAAATAAAAATAAAATTTTTGCTCAAACACAAACCTATAAACCGTAAAACCAGAGAAACTGATCATTTTGTAGTGGTATCTTAATTTTTTCCGAAGCTGTATATACAGTATGAATAGTGACATAACGAATAAATACACAGTGAACAACAAACAACAATAACGCGTCAAAATAACATGACTATATACAGGGAGCACCAGTACCGAATTGATGTGCAGGGGCACGAGGCAATTGAGATAGCTATGTACTGTACATATAGGATGTACAACGTGTGTGTGTGTGTGTGTGTGTGTGTGTGTGTGTGTGTGTGTGTGTGTGTGTGTGTGTGTGTGTGTGTGTGTGTGTGTGTGTGTGTGTGTGTGTGTGTGTGTGTGTGTGTGTGTGTGTGTGTGTGTGTGTGTGTGTGTGTGTGTAGAGTTGGCTTGATTGTAGAGGCTGTTCAGGGTCTTGTTGGTTCCAAACTTAGTGCACTGGTAACGCTTGCTGTGCGGTAGCAAAGAGAACAGTCTATGGCTTGGGTGGCTGGAGTCTCTGACATTTTTTGGGGCCTTCCTCTCACACCGCCTGGTATAGAGGTCCTGGATGGCAGGGGGCTCGGCCCCAGTGATGTACTAGGCCATACTCACCACCTTCTGTAGCGCCTTGCGGTTGGGTGCCTTGCAGTTGCCGTATCAAGCGGTGATGCAGCCAGTCAAGATGCTCCCAATGGTGCAGCTGTATAACTTTTTGAGGTTCTGAGGGCCCATGCCAAATGTTTTCAGCCTCCTGAGGAGATTTGAGAGCGTTACACTTTTAGTATATAAAAAAATACTTGATATACCTCTACCGGTATGCCTTCAATGCCTGGGGCTTTTCCAGACTGAAAGGATTTAATAGCCTCAAAAAGTTCTTCCTCTGTAATTTGGCCTTTGCACTGATCTTTCTGTACATTTGTTAATTTTCCATTTTTTAATCATATTTGGAAAGAATTCCTTACCATTATCTTCATTCAGTGAGAAAGGATGAGACGGAAAAGAGAAGATATACCTAAAATAATTAGCTTCCTCTTTTAAAATATAATTCGGAGAATCATAGATGACTCTTTCTTCAGTAACGAGTTTGCATTTTTCTCCATATTCCATCCAGTTTGCTTTATTTTTGTAATAGATTACACTTGATCGTTCTTCAATAAGTTCCTCAAGTTCTTTTTGTTTTTCTTCTAACTTATTTTGTATCTCTGTAGTATCATTTTAATTGCTATCTACCTGTACTATTAGTTCATGGATTTCCCTTGTTAGTCTTGTCTCTTTAGCCAGAAACTGCTTTTTTATTATTGATGAATATTGAATTAAATGACCCCTGAAGGTACATTTAAAGGTATCCCAAACAATACGGGTATTTTCTGAACTGATATTATACTGGAAAAAGAGCTTTATATGTCTCTATTTTGGTTTGGTCAAGGTGTGATTTGGGTGGGCATTCTATGTCCCTTTTTCTATGATTTGTATTTATGTGTGTTTGGCCAGGTGTGGTTCTCAATCAGAGGCAGCTGTCTATCGTTGTCTCTGATTGAGAACCATACTTCGGTAGCCTTATTCCCACCTGTATTTGTGGTAGTTGTCCATGCATAGTTGCATGTGAGCACTACGGTGGCGTCATGTTTTCGGTTTGATGGTTATTGTTTTGTTGGTGACATCTTATAATAAGGAAGTATGTACACTCACCATGCTGCGCTTTAGTCCGCTGTTTCCACCGTAGACGATCGTGACAGATTACCTTTACGGTCCTTTGAGGTACTTATTACTGTGTTAAAGTCTCCTACCAAAATGATTAGATAATTTGTTGCCTATAAATTCAATAAATTGGTATAAATGTTTACAAAGATTTGTGGATCATCCTGATTTGGACCGTATAGATTAATGAGCCAAATCTCTTCTTCGTCCACTTTCAAATTCAAAAGGATCCACCTTCCTTGTGAATCATTCCTGACTATTTGCGAATTCAGATTGACATTTTTGTTAATTAATATCATCACTCCCTTTGAGTTCCTTTGTCAATGACAGAAAATAATTTCACCACCCCATTCCTTTTTCCACGCAACTTCAACTAAGGATGTAGAGTGAGTTTCCTGTGAACAATATACATTATATTCCCTTTCTTTTAGCCATCTAAAGACTGATCTTTTTTTATAATCTGCTAAACCGTTACAATTATAACTGGCTATACTTATTTCACCGCTTACCATAACTAGATACTATTCTCAGTCTAAATTGACCATAATTAGTGCTTGTAAAGTTACTGCCATCAGAGGTATTATGAAAGTCAAAACTAGAGCTTTCAAATGTCTGATATTTAGCTATATTTGTTTTATTCCCTTGCCTGTGAACCAATGCCACAGATGTTGGAAAATTGAGACAAGATATTATGTGTGTAGCAAATCTGAGTAGGTTGATGTGTATGATATTGGATGTGATTTTGTGAGAGTGTGTACGATGTCTGTTTAAGAGTAAGACTATAATGTGTGATGTCCAAATAAATACTAACTCTGCTGATTTGCATGGTTGAGTGTCTATGTGTGTGTAACATGTAGTCTGTATAGCCTTAAAATCATGATGATAATTGTAATCCATATCGTATCACCATCATAGTTGCATCATAATTACCTTTAACATAATTGAAAAACACATCCCAGCATTTCCATAGCAATTGACGTTTCACATGATCATGAAGAGACCTTGCATTACTCTAGAGATGGCTTCACTACAGTACAAATGTATTCCATACAATGTTACTTTCCCCAATGCCCCTATTCTGATATCTTCCCCTTGCTTGTTGGAAACATATATAAACTTGTAGACAAATACATAAAAAAGATAGACAAACAATAAACTAATGAAATTATAAAACAGTTCTTGACAATAGAGAGAGGGAGAGAAGAGAAAAGAGAGAAAGAGAGTGAGAGAGTGAGATCAGTAGTGTGTGTATGTATAAGTCTGTATGTGTAAGCAAGCATGCAAATGAGTGTGTTCATATCCACTTCATAATGTTCAGATATTTTTTACAGTTCCCATAACTTCTTTTTTTTCATAACCTGAAGTCCCTGTGGAATTTAGTACAGCCACGGTGTTTTGTAGCTGTTTCGGAATAGCTGTCCATCTATAAAGAGTTTGTCCACAACGAGAAAGGCTCGCCTACCATCCTTCCTTTGTTTTCATTGTACCAGATACAGTCTCTTACGACGTTAGTTTATCTCCCTTGGAAATTGGACATTGAAACCGAATTTAGTCCCTTTAAAGCTCTCTTCCCCTGCTTTTGATCAGCTCCTTTTGTTGGTAGTGTTCAAATTTTGCGATGATCGGTTGGGGACCCTTGGTCTTGTCGCTCTGAGCTCCAAGTCTGTGTACTCGGTGGAAAGCCACCTTGTTTACAGTCTCTATAGGAAGTTTCAAGGCGGATTGCATGAATTCTCTGATCGCGCACTCTGGATTATTGGATGCGTCCTCAGGAATCCCATAAAAATAAAATATTTCCACGAATGCTACGATTAACCTGTCAGTGCTAGGGCTGTTTACTGCCCCTACTGGAGGAATTTGGTGCCCTTATTAAACAGGATACATTTTTGTCAAAAGTTGCTAATATATGCATATAAAAAATATTATCGAATAGAAAACACTCTAAAGCTTCTAAAACCATTTAAATGTTGTCTCTATGTAAAGCAGAACTGTCAGGGCATGCATTCTCCCAAACTATCTCTTGTCATGATAAAAGTTGGCCCAACTTTGACGTCATCGCAAACACCCTTCCCAAACAGTTACAGCTCTGGGAACAGTTCCTACGTGTTCAGCGCGATCCCTGCTTTCAATGGGGCTTCTCATTGTGAGAATCGCGCGCTCACGAGAGTTTGAGCATGCCGAAAGCTCTCGGTCACGCGAAAAAACAGGTCACTTTTATGCGCGCTCTGGTTTTTTCCAAGATCGATTGAACGATGCCTGTGTTTCTGTTCGTCCTCACGATTGCTGTACACCTTTATAACATGTTAAAGCTTGATTATGAAGTTAGTTTGACAAGTTTACCCGACATATAATATGTAAGTTCGACGTTTTGGTGCGCATCCACTTGACTTTTGGCTACATTTTGACCGAAATGTGTAGTTTTTGAGAACCGAAAGACGCAGACTTGAAAACTAAAAGCTGTTTTGGTAAGTATAATCCCTTCCAGGTCTTTTGATGGAAGAACAGCAAAGGTAAGGGAATATTTATGTGTTAAATTTGGGTTTCTGTGGACTCCAAGATAGAGGAGCCAGAATGCTACTTTTGGAGCGCCAACTCCTAGTATAGCCTAGTGAACGCAACCTGTAACGTTAAAAATAAATGTAACACAGCGATTGCATTTAGAAGAAGTGTATCTTCCTATACATATGTAGAACATGCATATTTAGTCAAAGTTTATGATGTGTATTCCTTGTTAGCTGACGTTATCTGCCGGAGATATCGTCATTTCTCCTGACATTTTAGTAGCATTTTTTGAACGATGCGTCATTGTAAACAGAGATTTATGGATATATATTGCAGATTATTGAAAAAAATGAATGTACTGTGTAACATGTTATATTACTGTCATCTGATGAAGATTTCAAAAGGTTAGTGAAATGATTTTTCTTTTAATCCTGCGTTTGTTGATTGCTAATTCTTTCCTACTTGGCTATGCAAATGAGCTATGTCTGCGGTGGTGGTTTGACATAAATATGTGCTATGTTTTCGCCGTAAAACATTTTTGAAATCTGATTTGCTGGGTAGATAAACAACTTGTTTATCTTTCAATTGAGCTATTGGACTTGTTAATGTGTGGAGGTTAAATATTTTTAGGAATATTTTTGCGTTCCATGCGCCACATTCCAGCTGAGGGTGTGGGGGGGGGGAGGTCCCAGCTGGGAACGGGTGTCCCCAACAGGTTTAATCTGTTTTTCTTTTTTTTGTCGGGTTAAAGTTATTTTGTGAGGTGGTCGGATCTTTCCATGATGGTCTATGTTGTTCCTCCATAGCGTAAAGCTGTTGGTACTCGTTGATTTCCCTCAGGATCTCCTTAGTATCCAGATTGGCTCTTTACTGCAAACAGTTGTTTTACAAAAAGATAACAATGAGTCTTTCACACGACGACAGGTGTCTGTAGTACAGCCAGCTAGCACTCGCAGAATCCACGCAAAAAAAAGGAACACAAACTTGCAGTCCCAGCCGTAAAGGCTAACCGCATCGTGGAATACTTAGCACAAATCTTTAGTTCGGACTAAAATCAATTTAATTTCATATATGTATATAAACAACAAACCGAATGTAGACAGTACAATGTCCTGTTGCGCGTTCTTATGACGTCAGAATTAGCAAAGTAACAAAGGTAATTAAAATGTCTTATCTGCATAATATGCTTATATGATTTTACTGTTGAACTCTTGTCATTAGAATGTCTCCTTTCGGACTCTGTGGTTGGCAGCTGCTCCCTTATATGGGCGTCAGTCACCTGGGGTCCAGAGACGGGAGAAGTCAGGCTTGTCTATCACATATCACTGTTGCTATGCAGAATATCAGCAAGGAGCAGAGACAGATTGCTGCTATCCACTGCAGCACCATCTTAAATTTGGAGGAACTGCAGAGCAAGAATGTCGTGTTGCCAGCCACAATGATTGGTAAGGTAAGGATTTAATGTCAATTGGAAAATGTATGTACATATTATCTAAATTGTAAATCTCATCGTGCTCATTCCTTTAACTTGTGTAAATGAGGATAGCCTCTTTGTCTGCGAGAACCTTGATTTACAGATCTGCTATCTTAATTTGACCAGTTTCTCATAGCAGGAAAATAATCCGTCAGCAACAGGAAATGTGAATTATTATGTGGATTATAATTTTTCAGTGACATTTTTGTCTGGGTTGTTAGCAGTTGATGTTACTCTTCAATAACACAGACCCCAAAGCAAATCAGGAGGAGGAAAATAGGTTTATTCAAAGTGGACCAATTATTCTTGGAAGTAGATGGTAGATGTTCATGCTTCCCTGTCCTCCGTGATTCTCTCCTGTGGTTCTCTCCACATTACAAAGGAAACATGATATCATTTATAACCCCCCACCCTAGCCTGTTGCTGACCAATTAGAAGTCATTGCAGTACAACTGGGCCAATGGCCAAATAACAAGTGTCCTGCTCCAGACTCAGACCAATGAAAACATAGCATATGTAGCTATGAGTTCAGGACTAACACTAACAGATTCTAAACAGATGTTGAACTGAAAACCAACTATTTCCATTGATAATTCCCTATTACAGAAAAAACACTATTTCCATTGTTCGTTATTACTCTATTGAGAGGGAGTCAGTACCTTCCAGGTTCTTGGTGAACAGGACCTGTATGAGCAGCCAGATGAAGAGGAGGACCACAACACCCTCGATCATCCCCTTGCAGCAGAAGAAGTGTACAGACTGCCATACAGGCTGGTTGAGGTCCTCTTCCTCCAGGTGATAAGGCATGGCGACACCTGCCGGGGAGCCAGCTCTGGAAGCTCTGTAACACTGTGTAAGTCTTCTGTAGGCCCCTTCCTCTTCTTCAGCCAGTTGAGCTCTGATCATTTCTGTCAGACACCTACAGTATAAGCTCCAGCCTCTCACTCCTGTACTCCTGTAGTCACCCTTTTCCCCTTTTAGCTTGGAGGAGCTGGAGGGTATTCAAGGATTTTCTCATATAGGTTCCCGGCTAAAATTACAAAAATAATCATTAAAAGAGCAAAAAGTGATGCAGAGGTTGTGATACAGAATGATCCAATAATCCTCACATTATGCTCTGACAAGCGTCAACAAAAAATGACAAACTTGGTCTTCGCTTCAAAGTCCACAAAGCAGTTAGTTCGGCTGACCCATGCTGAGTTGCTCCATTCCACAGCTGAAACGATCGCTCATTCAGTGAAGTGGCAGGTGCTCTGGGCCATTATGGCGATGTGATGTGGATATCCCGATGACTTCTCAACAATACCCTTGTTCTATTCTGTAATCTCTCCAGGACCGTAATCCCTTCTCCCTTGCAGAGAGGGGGAGGCTGGTGGGGTGGTGTAGGCACAATACTTTTGAGCCAAGTGTCAGTGGAAGGGAGGTTTGTTCGTCCTGCAGTTTTTATCTCTGGCCAGATTTCTCTCATAACTGCAGTCGTGTCCCAGCTACCAACTCTCCCCACTCCATGCCAAATACACAAACACTGTCAGCACAATTCCCCCTCCCTTTCTTTTGTGACCTGCAAGCTGTCACTTCCATTAGCAAGTTCTGGTCTGCAGACTGCAGAGATGCTCACTCTGTTGCAAACTGCCTGCACACGCACTTTCTCACTGCCAGAGAAGCAGTGAACTCTTCACTGGCCCATGGCCAGCATTTAGATTGCATTCAGTGTTCACCTCAATTACTGTAATGGAATACAATTTGTGTGTGTATGTAAAAAAAGACAGGGGGGGCGGGGGGGGGTGTTGCATTTCAATGTCTTCTGTATTGTCCACATATAGGAATGTGATAACATGAACCAGAATATCAAGTCTTTCATATCTTGTAGGACTACTTTATGCTGACTGGTGTTCCATTCCACTCCACATTATATCCAGATCCAAATGACACTATATTTAAAATGGAGGCACACTGAGTGATATATTCTAATGATTGTGTCCATAGTCAGTTAAAAAAAAAACATGTTTGCAGGTGGGGAAAACCCTCAAACCTATATCATGTTATCCAAGTACAATTAACGTCAAACAACTGAGAGATACAGGGTTATCACTAAGCTGGGAAAATGCTGCTATCTATTGATCATCAGTAAAAAAACACTATTTTACCCCCCAAACAAAAACAAATAAAAACATGGACGTTTCCCTCTGAGGAAATACTGGTTCACTTACTCCTTTGACCCACTAAAAGGCTCATTGTTGTTTAAAGGGGAATGGAAACACTTTAGGAAGTAAAGCTAAGCAAAGAGATGTATTCAATCCACTAATACTAAACATGTGCATTTAACATAGAAACATCTCTATTTTTTCTTGAACAATATTCATTAGAGGTATGAGTGGCAGAGTAGCGCCATCTTAAATTGTCATAGTAACGACTGACACCAATGTGACATTGGTAGGAATGAGCTAATTGTGTGTTTTGGAGACTGAATAGACTAATGGCAAGTCCGCATTGATGTTCATGTACCCCTACCCGAAGTATAACAAAGCACAACCATGTTTATCCATATCTCTAAGGTCTCCCATATATGAAATGGATGGTTGTGTAAAAACATTTTACTGCAAAAGTGGTTCAATTACATAGATATTGGGACACAACCCCTTAACTCAAACAGCATTTTTTATGTAATTGTTTTCAATGATAACTGTACCAAATAAAATGCTCATATTGACAATTTGAAGAGCATTTATCATTAGGTAGCCGGCTAGTGGTGGCTATTTAACAGTCTGATGGCCTTGAGATAGAAGCTGTTTTTCATTCTCTCGGTCCCAGCTTTTATGCAACTGTACTGACCTCGCCTTCTGGATGATAGCGGGGTGAACAGGCAGTGGCTCAGGTGATTGATGCCCTTTATGATCTTTTTGGCCTTCCTGTGACATCGGGTGATGTAGGTGTCCTGGAGGGCAGGCAGTGTGCCCCCGGTGATGTGTTGGGCAGACCGCACCTCCCTCTGGAGAGCCATGCGGTTGTGGGCGGTGCAGTTGCCATACCAGGCGGCGATACAGCCCGACAGCATGCTCTCAATTGTGCATCTGTAAAGGTTTCTGAGAGTTTTAGGGGTCAAGCCAAATGTCTTCTGCCTCCTGATGTTGAAGAGGTGCTGTTGCGCCTTCTTCACAACACTGTGTGGGTGAACCATTTCAGATTGTCAGTGATATGTACGCCAAAGAAGTTTAAGCTTTTCACCTTCTCCACTGCGGTCTCGTTGATGTGGATAGGGGGGTGCTCCCTCTGATGTCTCCTGAAGTCCACGATCAGCTCCTTTGTTTTGTTGAGGGAGAGGTTATTTTCCTGGCAGGGCCCTCACCTCCTCCCTGTAGGCTGTCTCGTCATTGTTGTTTATCATGCCTACTATTGTTATGTTGTCTGCAACTTGATGATTGAGTTGGAGGTGTGCGCGGCCACGCAGTCATGGGTGAACAGGGAGTACAGGAGGGGGCTGAGCACGCACCCTTGTGGAGCCCCAGTGTTGAGAATCAGTGTAGTGGAGATTGCTGTTTCCTACCTTCACCACCTGGGGGTGGCCCGTCAGGAAGTCTAGGACCCAGGGTGGGGTCAGACCCAGGGCCCCGAGCTTAATGATGAATTGGAGGGTATTATGGTGTTAAAGGCTGAGCTATAGTCAAAGAACAGCATTCTTACATGGGTATTCCTCTTGTCCAGATGGGATAGCGCAGTGTGGATCTATGCAAATCTCTCAGACACCCAACACATCCACAAGGGACCCCAACCTTTGTCACAGTTGTTCATGAATTCATTGCAGCTGAGAAGAAGCGAAACAATAAGTTGGTGAATTTAGTGGAAACATGCCCATTTGTAGCAATCATGGTAACAAGCATTTATTGTTACACATCTGTAATTACCGAGCGCAATTACTATCAGGTACATGTTGTTATTACACTGTAACTAGTTGTTACACTTAGCAACAATACTTGATACAGAGTAATTACACTGTATTAAGGACTGCTTCAAAGGTAGTGTTACCAAATGGATGGTTTTGACCGCTTGGAACTTTTGGAAATTAAGCTTCTCCTCCCGCCCGTGCCTTTTTCCTCCTAAAATGATTACTAACTTTATCCTCAATATGTAAACAATGAAATGATGATTGGGTAAACTCAACTCAGCAAAAAAAAGAAATGTCCTCTCACTGTCAACTGCATTTCAACAAGCTTAACATGTGTAAATATTTGTATGAACTGAGACATAAACTGAACAAGTTCCACAGACATGGAATAGAAATGGAATAATGTGTCCCTGAACAAAGGAGGGGTCAAAATCAAAAGTAACAGTCAGTATCTGGTGTGGCCACCAGCTGATTAAGTACTGCAGTGCATCTCCTCCTCATGGACTGCACCAGATTTGTCAGTTCTTGCTGTGAGATGTTGTCCCACTCTTCCACCAAGGCACCTGCAATTTCCCTGACATTTCTGGGGGGAATGGCCCTAGCCCTCACTCTCCGAATCAACAGGTCCCAGACACGGACATCCCTGTCTTGCAGGAACTCACGAACAGAACAAGCAGTATGGCTGGTGGCATTGTCATGCTGGAGGGTCATGTCAGGATGAGCCTGCCGGAAGGGTAACACATGAAGGAGGAGGATGTCGCCCCTGTAATGCAAAGCATTGAGATTTCCTGCAATGACAACAAGCTCAGTCCGATGATGCTGTGACACACCGCCCAGACCATGACGGACCCTCCACTTCCAAATTGATCCCGCTCCAGAGTACAGACCTTGGTGTAAAGCTCATTCCTTCAACGATAAACGCAAATCCGACCATCACCCCTGGTGAGACAAAACCGTGACTCGTCAGAGAAGAGCACTTTTTGCCAGTCCTGTCTGTTCCAGCGACGGTGAGTTTGTGCCCATAGGCGACGTTGTTGTCGGTGATGTCTGGTGAGGACCTGCCATATAACAGGCCTACAAGCCCTCAGTCCAGCCTCTCTCAGCCTATTGCAGACAGTCTGAGCACTGATGGAGAGATTGTGCGTTCCTGGTGTAACTCGAGCAGTTGTTGTTGTCATCCTGTACATGTCCTGCAGGTGGGATGTTCGGATGTACCGATCCTGTGCAGGTGTTGTTACACATGGTCTGCCACTGCAAGGACGATCAGCTGTACGTTCTGTCTCCCTGTAGCGCTGTCTTAGGCGTCTCGCTGTACAGACATTGCATTTTATTTCCCTGGCCACATCTGTGGTCCTCATGCCTCATGCAGCATGCCTAAGGCTCTTTCACGCAGATAAACAGGGACCCTGGGCATCTTTCTTTCAGTGTTTTTCAGAGTCAGTAGAAAGGCCTCTTTAGCATCCTAAATTTCCATAACTCTGACCTTAATTGCCTAAGCTGTTAGTGTCTTAACGACCGTTCCACAGGTGCATGTTCATTAATTGTTTATGGTTCATTGAACAAGCATGGGAAACAGTGTTTAAACCCTTTACAATGAAGATCTGTGAAGTTATTTGGACTTTTTACGAATTATCTTTGAAAGACAGGGTCCTGAAAAAGGGTTTATATTGACTCCTAAAATGTATGTATTAAAATACACTGCTCAAAAAAATAAAGGGAACACTAAAATAACACATCCTAGATCTGAATGAATGAAATATTCTTAATAAATACTTTTTTCTCTACATAGTTGAATGTGCTGACAACAAAATCACACAAAAATTATCAATGGAAATCAAATTTATCAACCCATGGAGGTCTGGATTTGGAGTCACACTCAAAATTAAAGTGGAAAACCACACTACAGGCTGATCCAACTTTGATGTAATGTCCTTAAAACAAGTCAAAATGGGGCTCAGTAGTGTGTGTGGCCTCCACGTGCCTGTATGACCTCCCTACAACGCCTGGGCATGCTCCTGATGAGGTGGCGAATGGTCTCCTGAGGGATCTCCTCCCAGACCTGTACTAAAGCATCCGCCAACTCCTGGACAGTCTGTGGTGGATGGAGCGAGACATGATGTCCCAGATGTGCTCAATTGGATTCAGGTCTGGGGAATGGGTGGGCCAGTCCATAGCATCAATGCCTTCCTTTTGCAGGAACTGCTGACACACTCCAGCCACATGAGGTCTAGCATTGTCTTGCATTAGGAGGAACCCAGGGCCAACCGCACCAGCATATGGTCTCACAAGGGGTCTGAGGATCTCATCTCAGTACCTAATGGCAGTCAGGCTTCCTCTGGCGAGCACATGGAGGGCTGAGCAGCCCCCCAAAGAAATGCCACCCCACACCATGACTGACCCACCGCCAAACCGGTCATGCTGGAGGATGTTGCAGGCAGCAGAACGTTCTCCACGGCGTCTCCAGACTCTGTCACGTCTGTCACATGTGCTCAGTGTGAACCTGCTTTCATCTGTGAAGAGCACAGGGCGCCAGTGGTGAATTTGCCAATCTTGGTGTTCTCTGGCAAATGCCAAACGTCCTGCACGGTGTTGGGCTGTAAGCACAACCCCCACCTGTGGAAGTCGGGCCCTCATACCACCCTCATGGAGTCTGTTTCTGACCGTTTGAGCAGGCACATGCACATTTGTGGCCTGCTGGAGGTAATTTTGCAGGGCTCTGGCAGTGCTCCTCCTGCTCCTCCTTGCACAAAGGCGGAGGTAGCGGTCTTGCTGCTGGGTTGTTGCCCTCCTACGGCCTCCTCCACGTCTCCTGATGTACTGGCCTGTTTCCTGGTAGCGCCTCCATGCTCTGGACACTACGCTGACAGACACAGCAAAGCTTCTTGCCACAGCTCGCATTGATGTGCCACCTTGGATGAGCTGCACTACCTGAGCCACTTGTGTGGGTTGTAGACTCCGTCTCATGCTACCACTAGAGTGAAAGTACCGCCAGCATTCAAAAGTGACCAAAACATCAGCCAGGAAGCAAAGGAACTGAGAAGTGGTCTGTGGTCACCACCTGCAGAACCACTCCTTTATTGTGGGTGTCTTGCCAATTGCCTATAATTTCCACCTGTTGTCTCTTCCAATTGCACAACAGCATGTGAAATGTATTGTCAATCACTGTTGCTTCCTAAGTGGACAGTTTGATTTCACAGAAGTGTGATTGACTTGGAGATACATTGTGTTGTAAGTGTTCCCTTTATTGTTTTGAGCAGTGTATATGACGATTATTTTTTTAGTTCATGGTTATTATCCATAATTTGTTCAGAGTTGTCTGTTACACGATTATATGATTATTGTACCAGCCCTATGCACAAATTCACACCACTAGTTTGAGTAAGGCTGTGCCTCCATGAAAACATCTGTGTCATGAAAGCACATCAATCTGCTCTTATTCATCTTGTCATGTGCCTTTGGAAAGATATGATGATCAACATGTGATTCTTCTCTATAACAAGCTGAGACCCACATAACTTTTACATCTATAGTTCATTGTGCTGCATCTGCAAATTTTTGGCAGTGTGATATGGTCTGAGCTGTTGAAATGTAGCCTATTTACATGATTACTACTGTATATGACACAGATTATTTGATGGATAACCAATCATTTTTTCCCCTGGGTATAATCTGCCAAAAAAGGATGTGATTCTGAGAGTTGTGATGATAACATAAGCTAGTAATGTCTGCTTTTCCCTCTTTCAGGAGCCATCCATTGCACCACTTATGGCAAACACAAAAGCAGGACTTTATTATATTGAATGAAATTTTAAACGCAACATGTAAAGTGTTGGTCCCCTGTTTCATGAGCTGAAATAAAAGATCACGGAAGTTTTACATGTGCACAAAAAGAATATTTGATGCAAAAATGTGTTTACGTTCCTGTTAGTGAACATTTCTCCTTTGCCAAGATAATCCATCTACCTGACAGGTGTGGCATATCAAGAAACTGATTAAACAGCATGATCATTACACAGGTGCACCTTGTGCTGGGTACAATAAAATGCCACTCAAAATCCCTTTTGTGGGGAAAAACTCATTCTGATTGGCTTTGCCCCTGCCCAGTCATGTTAAATCCATAGATTAGGGCCTAATATATTTTTTAAATTGACTGTGAGAATGCTATTCATTGACTACAGCTCAGCGTTTAACACCATAGTGCCTTCAAAGCTCATCAATAAACTAAGGACCCTGGGACTAAACACCTCCCTCTGGATCCGGGACTTCCTGATGGGCCGCCCCCAGGTGGTAAGGGTAGGAAACAAAATATCCGCCACGCTGATCCTCAACGCAGGGGCCCCTCAGGGGTGCGTACTCCCTGTTCACACATAACTGCACGGCCAGGCACGACTCCAACACCATCATTAAGTTTACCAATAACACAACAGTGGTAGGCCTGATCACTGACAACAATGAGACATCCTATAGGGAGCAGGTCAGAGACCTGGCCATGTGGTGCCAGGACAACAACCTCTCCCTCAACGTGATCAAGACAAAGGAGATGATTGTGGACTACAGGAAAAGGAGGACCGAGCACGCCCCCATTCTCATCGACGGGGCTGTAGTGGAGCAGATTGAGAGCTTCAAGTTCCTTGGTGTCCACATCGCCAACAAACTAACATGGTCCAAGCACACCAAGACAGTCATGAAGAGGGCACGACAAAACCTATTCCCCCTCAGGAGACTGAAAAGATTTGGCTTGGGTCCTGAGATCCTCAAAAGGTTCTACAGCTGCAACATCGAGAGCATCCTTACTGGTTGCATCACTGCATGGTACGGGAATTGCTCAGCCTCCGACTGCAAGGCACTACAGAGGGTAGTGCGTACGGCCCAATACATCACTAGGGCCAAGCTTCCTGCCATCCAGGACCTCTATACCAGGCGGTGTCAGAGGAAGGCCCTAAAAATAGTCAAAGACTCCGGCAACCCTAGTCATGGACTGTTCACTTTGCTACCGCATAGCAAGGGGTACTGGAGTGCTAAGTCTAGGTCCAAGTTGCTTCTAAACAGCTTCTACCCCCATCTAATCAAATGGCTACCCAGAACATCTAATCAAATGGCTACCCAGAACATCTAATCAAATGGCTACCCAGAACATCTAATCAAATGGCTACCCAGAACATCTAATCAAATTGCTACCCAGACTACATGCATTGACCCCCCTTCTTTTACACTGGTGCTACCCTCTGTTATTATCTATGCATAGTCACTTTAATAACTCTACCTACATGTGCATATTACCTCATTGACCTCGACTAACCGGTGCCCCTGCACATTGACTCTACCAGTACCCCCTGTATATAGCTCTGCTATTGTTATTTTACTGCTGTTCTTTAATTATTGGTTACCTTTATTTCTTATTCTTTTTTTCTAAAAATGTTCTAGTTTTTTAAAACTGCATTGTTGGTTAGGGCTTGTAAGTAAGCATTTCACTGTTAAGGTCTACACCTGTTGTATTCATCGCATGTGACAAATACAATTTGATTTGATTTCCTTCTATGAACTGTAACTCAGTAAAATCTTTGAAATTGTTGCATGGTGCGTTTATATTTTTGTTTAGTATAGTTTACTACACCTACCTGTATATTGCACTAAAAGGACAAATGGGCTCATCATGATCCTGTGCTATGAATGTAGCCCAAAACCACTTGGCTTTTGATGACAGCTCAGCTAATTTTTCCAGTTTAACCTCTACATGTTCGGTGGATTCCCCGCAGGACAGTTGAGCTAACGTAGGGTAATGTGATTAGCATTAGGTTGTAAGTAACAAGAACATTTCCCAGGACATAGGCATATCTGACATTGTCAGAAAGCTTAAATGCGTGTTAATCTAACTGCACTGTCCAATTTACAGTAGCTATTACAGTGAAAGAATGCCATGCTATTGTTTGAGGAGAGTGCACAGTTATGAACTTATTACATGTATTATGTATTACAGTTTTTCTCAATTGCTAAAACACCATTTCTGAAACCTTGCTCCATTTCCTGAAAACATTAAACACAAAACCTCATCTTCAGGCACTATTTACATAACCTCCGACTCCTCTCGCAAAATGAAACATTCGCCTCAAAACAGTTTTACCTGTGTTCAAAATCAAACACTGCTCTCAAATCATAAACAAAGTGATCAAAATGATTTACACTCTCAAGCAGTCAGTAAACAACACACCGAAAAATAGAAAACACATTGTTCAAAACATACAATTCTCAGGGAGAAGTACATTTTGAATCATTTTTTTTTTCATTTTTCCGTCATTGTCTTTTCAATGAACGAAAACATGTTCTATCATAGTAGCTCAAAATTGATCAGAAATTACTACTCTGCTTTGCTCTTTGCAATTTTGTTTTTTGTTCTTCCTCCTCCTTGTACCCCTATTTTTACAGTACTGTACCCTGCATCTCACAAACTTGTCCTTTGTCTCTGTGATACTGTAATTCTTGTTCTTTGTTGATATGAACCTGCAACCAGTCAAAATCTATTGAGCAGTCAGTACTGTTAATAAATGGAAAGCACAATGTTCAGGGCCATACAATTTGTCCATTGTACAGTATACAGCCTACAATGCACTGTACTACAGTATACAATACTAAAAGGGACAAAAAAGGTGTAAACATGTGATCAATGTGCTTCTTCTTGTCTTTGGGCTGGGTCAAGCCATAGCACTTTGTCGACATCACAAGCAAAATTGGCCCTCCTGAGGTAACGGGGGAAGAAGCCTCTTGTGTGCCGTATCCAGCCCTGACATGATTCCTCACCTATATCACCACAGGCTACATCCATGGCTTGCAGCAGATTTTACTCTGGTATACGGTTGTCTATCATACACTTTCCATCTCCAAGAGGAGAAAAACTCCTCAATCGGATTCAGGAAAGGCGAGTATGGAGGGAGGTACAAGTTCATAAACTGCCCATTGATGTTAAACCATTCCCTTACCTGAGCAGCTCGGTGGAAACTGACATTGTCCCACACTATCACATAGGTGGGAATGGGATTCTCATTTAGCTCTTGACCCTGCTGCTCTTTAACCTGCTGCTCAAATAAAATATCTCTTAGATTGGCAATAAATCTTAGAAGGTGCCTGGTGTTATATGGCCCGAGTGTAACATGGTGATGTAGAACTCCATGGTTGCTGATAGCAGCACAGATTGTGACATTGCCACCACGTTGACCAGGGACTTCAATAAAGGCCCGCTGTCCAATCATGTTTCGGCCTCTCCTTCTCCTCTTTGTTAGATTGAAGCCTGCTTCATCGACAAAGATGAACGGCCAATTGTGGAAATGCTCACACTGTCAATTTCCTGGAAGTGTGTGTTGTCTTGTATCACTCGTTCCTAGATTTCTCTGAGTCGTATTGTATTATCTTGAAGGACCATGCCAACTATAACGGCCTCTTGCTCCCAAGTGAATATAGCTGTCCTTTACACCTGCATGTGGCAGCCTTGCAATTCTACAAAAAGTAGTTGTGCAGTTACAAAACATATTCATGCAGTACAATACATAGAGTGATTAACTTTACAAATGTCTATTGAAACAGCTGCTTATAGTGTAGTACAGTGAATTTGCAATTTCAAAAATAAAGTAGTATCCTGTACTTGTTCTCTTCTCTGAATGTCCTTACTATGGTGGACACAGAAAATCGGCTCAAATTGGGTTGCACTCTAAGTCCTGCTTCCTTCATTGTCAGTCCATGGACAAGAACATGGTCTATAACTGTTGCTCGAATTTCATCAGATATTTCCACTCTTTGTCTTCCTCTTCCTCTTCGTCCTCCTCTTCCTCTTTCTTGCCCTCCTCTTCCTCTTCCCCCTCGTCACCCACCTCGCATACGCACTTGTCCTCTCACATTGTTTCTTCTATCCATTCTCAGACTTTCTTCTTTCCACCTTCAACAACCTGTTTGCTCTCTGAACTGGCTTATATTGGTTGTGACGCATCATTTGAAACAGGTTAAATCAATTTTGAGTGGTTGTGTTCAATCAATGACATGTCTTCTCTATTTGTATTTGATTGTTGCCACTTGTGTTTACCAGTATGGATGACATGTGCATTAGAGTGCAGAATGTGTTTTGAGAATGAGAATGTGTTTAGAGTTTTGCTGAAAAGTCTAAGTAAGATCTGCAAATTTGTGTTTTACCATGTGAAATGGTTTAAGGTATTGACAACAGACTGCATAATTAGCTAAATGAGTCCAGGCAACTGAGAACTTTGTTCAGCCAATGGGTTTTAGTGTTTTAGCAATTGAGAAAAAGCAATTGAGAAAAACTGTAATAAACCAATTAGGCACATTTGGACAGTCTTGACACAATATTTTGAACAGAAATACGATGGTTCATTGGATCAGCCTATAACTTTGGGCTGGAATAATACATGATGGCCTTTCTCTTGCATTTCAAAGATGATGGTACAAAAGAATACACAAAAAACACATGTTTTTTTCTTTGTATTATCTTTTACCAGATATAATGTTTTATATTCTCCAACATTAATTTAGCATTTCCACAAACTTCAAAGTGTTTCCTTTCAAATGGTATCAAGAATATGCATATTGCTTCAGGTCTTGAGCAGGTAGTTAGATTTGAGTATGTCATTTTAGGATTTTCAAAAGGGGCGGATCCTTTTAAAACTTGATTAAGATTTGATCCGATTAAATTCATGTTTTAAACCTGGGTTCGGAAGAGAGAGGGTACTGTTTAGTCTAGACTAGTCTCGCCTTCTCTGAATTTAGACTACATACATGCTTTGCGTGACGGAAGAGACAAATCAAGTGCGTGGTCTATCCAAAAATATTACTGAGTGGAGTCTGTCTCACTACCGAACAATTAAGGCTACTGTACTTGATTGAAGATTAAAGACAAGACTAAATGGAAGACCAGACTGTATAGACCTCACCCTCGTGTTATATGCCTAAAATTAACGCTACTACAGTTTCAAGTAATTCATTGCCGAGAACCAAGACTCAGAAAAGCATGAGTCTGCTCGCGCTCTTTGCTGTCTTTTTAGGACTATTTTTTTCGGTGAAAGCTTCGGACGTTTCCCACAAACCTAGAGTGACATTGACAGACAAAGGTAAGTTAAGCTTTTCATTTTAAATCAATAGTACAATTGTTGAAAGATTAGGCCTATTAGGAGTCGATTTATATTCAATACTAAAATATCTGGAGGAAAAGTGTATTGAGTCCACAATAGCCAAAAGGACCCGACTATCTTTGAGTACTCTTTCTCTCATGATTTTTGATCTGTGCTATCAAAGACCAGACTATTATCATAGACCAGACGTAACATATTAAAAGTAAATCCCAGACATTCAAATTAGTACGTTATATATGTTTGGTATGTTTACACAAGACCAGTGGCGATTTTAGCAGTGGCCTAAAGTACTTTAAGAATAAAATCGTTTTTTGGGGGAATGTGTACTTTCCTTTACTATTTATATTTTTTACCAAATTTTCTTCACTGCATTCCTAAAGAAATTGTGGTACTTTTTACTCTATACATTTTCCCTGACACCCAAAAGTACTCGTTACATTTTGACTGCTTAGTCAAATTCACACACTTATCAAGAGAACATCCCTGGTCATCCCTACTGCCTCTGATCTGTCGGACTCACTAAACACAATTGCTTTGTAAACAATGTCTGAGTGTTGGTTTAGTGACCCTGGCTATCTGTAAATAAAAATAAATGTAAAAAATTGTGCCGTCTGGTTTGCTTAATATAAGGATTTTCTTTATTATTCAAACTTTTCCTTTTCCTTTTGATAGTTAAGTAGTTAAGTATATTTGAGCAACTACAGTTACTTTTGATACGTAAGTACAGTACCAGTCAAATCTTTGGATACACCTATTCAGTCCAGGGTTTTTCTTTATTTTCACTATTTTCTACATTTTAGAATAATAGTGAAGACATCAAAACTATGAAATAGCAGATAAGGAATTATGTAGTAACCAAAAATGGTTAAACAAATCAAAATATATTTGAGATTTGACATTCTTCCAAGTAGCCACCCTTTGCTTTGATGACAGCTTTGCAGACTCTTGGCATTCTCTCAACCAACTTCATGAGGTAGTCACCTGGAATGCACTTCAATTAACAGGTGGCCTTGTTAAAAATTGCGGAATTTCTTTCCATAATGTGTTTCAGCCAATCCGATCTGTTGTGACAAGGTTGGGTTGGTATAGAGAAGATGTCCATATTATGGCAAGAACAGCTCAAATAAGCAAAGAAAAACGACAGTCCATCATTACATTAAGACATGAAGGTCAGTCAATCTGGAAAATTTCAAGAACTTTTGAAGTTACTTTAAGTGCAGTTGAAAAAACCATCAAGCGCTATGATGAAATTGTCTCTCATGAGGACCGCCACAGGAAATGAAGACCCAGAGTTACCTCTGCTGCAGAGAATAGGTTAGAGTTAACTGCACCTCAGATTGCAGCCCACATAAATGCTTCACAGAGTTCAAGTAACAGACACATCTCAACATCAACTGTTCAGAGGAGACTGCGTGAATCAGGCCTTCATGGTCAAATTGCTGCAAAGAAACCACTATTAAAAGACACTAATAAGAAGAAGAGACTTACTTGAGCCAAGAAACGCAAACAATTAATATTTGAGCGGTGGAAATCTGTCTGTTGAGTCCACATTTGAGATTTTTGGTTCCAACCGCCGTGTCTTTGTGAGACGGATGATCTCCGCATGTGTGGTTCCCACCGTGAAGCATGGAGGAGGAGGTGTGATGGTGTGGGGGTGCTTTACTGGTGACACTGTCTGTGATTTATTTAGAATTCAAGGCACACTTGACCAGCATGGCTACCACAGCCTTCTGCAGCGATACACCATCCCATCTGCAGAGTGAAGGAAAAGCAGCCAGCAAGTGCTCAGCATATGTGGGAACTCCTTCAAAACTGTTGGAAAATCATTATATAACTATGGAATAACACATGGAATCATGTAGTAACCAAAAAAAGTGTTAAACAAATCTAAATATATTTGAGATTTGAGATTATTCAAAGTAGCCACCCTTCACTATATTATTCACTATTATTCTACAATGGAGAAAATATAAAAAATAAAGAAAAACCCTTGAATGAGTAGGTGTGTCCAAACTTTTGACTGGTACTGTATATTTAAAACCAAATACTTAGTAGTATTTTACTGAATGACTTTCACTCTTACTGCAGTCATTTTCTATTAAGGTATCTTTACTTTTACTCAAGTATGACACATTTTTTTTTTACCACCACCGGATTTTAGCATGTACATCTTGGTAGGGCAAAAAACAAAAAAGATTGGGTGGATGAATGCCAGCAATGCCACTACACAACACAACACAACACAACACTAAACAATACATTACATATTGCACTATAACGGTGACAAATAGTGCCCACAAACTGTTAGGGCCTACATAAAGCTGTCCCAACAGCAGAGTCCCAACAGCAGTCCAAACACCTTCCCACTGCTACACCTGGCTATCAGGGAAACCTTGTCTGGCAGCGAAACAATTTCTAATTTACTGATTTACTGCCTCATTTACTGCCTTTTAAAAAACCTATCTGATATGGCTGACTTGCTTAAACAAATGTGATTTTTACTGACAATTGAGATTTACAAACAATGGCATAAGGCATCCGGAATTCCGATTAATGAGCGAGCTAGGATGGACGTAGTCAATATAACTATTTGTTCAGCTCTTTTGAAATGTACAGCGACAGAATTCAGAACATGGGCCATTCTTAAAGTGTACTCCCTGTACACCAAGTCAGAGCTGTATGATAAATAAAGGGTGCATATTAGCAGACAATGAGAGCTCTTACAACATTCAATAATTACATTTCTCTGAAACAGGTTATAGGCTACATGTGCACCACCAAATCAGAACAGTTGGCAAAATTAAGAGGTGAAAATAACAGCTTACTACACAAAATACACTTAGTATTAGTTTTGTAGCTGCAGTATACATACAGTTGAAGTCGGATGTCATGTTTTGTCTTAGATTGTCTTGTCATTTTGCTTTTCCCTCTGTTCGTTTTCCCCCTGCTGGTCTTTTTAGGTTCGTTCCCCTTTTTCTCTCTCTCTTCCTCTCTCTCTTCTCTCTATCGTTCCGCTCCTGCTCCCAGCTGTTCCTATTCCCCTAATCAATCATTTAGTCTTCCCACACCTGTTCCCTATCTTTTTCCCTGATTAGAGTCCCTATTTCTCCCCTTGTTTTCCGTTTCTGCCCTGTCGGATCCTTGTCTATTGTTCACCGTGCTGTGTCTGTGTATCGCCCTGTCGTGTCGTGTTTCCCTCAGATGCTGCGTGGTGAGCAGGTGTCTGAGTCTGCTACGTTCTAGTGCCTTCCCGAGGCAACCTGCAGTTCTTGATCGAGTCTCCAGTCTGTTCTCGTCATTACGAGTGGAATTATGCCTTATGATTGTAGATTTACTTTACTGGATTAAAGACTCTGTTTTCGCCAAGTCGCTTTTGGGTCCTCATTCACCTGCATAACAGAAGGATCCGACCAAAGAATGGACCCAGCGACTACAGACGCTCGTAACACTGCCGTCGAGATCCAAGGAGCCATGCTCGGCAGACACGAGCAGGAATTGTCTGCTGCTCGCCATGCCGTGGAGAACCTGGCCGCTCAGGTTTCCGACCTCTCTGGACAGTTCCAGAGTCTTCGTCTCGTGCCACCTGTTACTTCCTGGCCTGCCGAGCCTCCGGAACCTAGGGTTAATAACCCACCTTGCTACTCCGGGCAGCCCACGGAGTGCCGCTCCTTTCTCACCCAGTGTGATATTGTGTTCTCTCTCCAACCCAACACATACTCTAGCGAGAGAGCTCGGGTTGCTTACGTCATTTCACTCCTTACTGGCCGGGCTCGAGAATGGGGCACAGCTATCTGGGAGGCAAGGGCTGATTGTTCAAACAATTACCAGAACTTTAAAGAGGAGATGATTCGGGTTTTTGACCGTTCAGTTTTTGGTAGGGAGGCTTCTAGGGCCCTGGCTTCCCTATGCCAAGGTGATCGATCCATAACGGATTACTCTATAGAGTTTCGCACTCTTGCTGCCTCTAGTGACTGGAACGAGCCGGCGCTGCTCGCTCGTTTTCTGGAGGGACTCCACGCAGTGGTCAAAGATGAGATTCTCTCTCGGGAGGTTCCTTCCAGTGTGGACTCTTTGATTGCTCTCGCCATCCGCATAGAACGACGGGTAGATCTTCGTCACCAAGCTCGTGGAAGAGAGCTCGCGTCAACGGTGTTTCCCTGCTCCGCATCGCAACCATCTCCCTCCTCTGGCTCAGAGACTGAGCCCATGCAGCTGGGAGGTATTCGCATCTCGACTAAGGAGAGGGAACGGAGGATCACCAACCGCCTGTGCCTCTATTGCGGATTTGATGGACATTTTGTCAATTCATGTCCAGTAAAAGGACAGAGCTCATCAGTAAGCGGAGGGCTACTGGTGAGCGCTACTACTCAGGTCTCTTCATCTAGATCCTGTACTACTATGTCGGTCCATCTACGCTGGACCGGTTCGGGTGCTACATGCAGTGCCTTGATTGACTCTGGGGCTGAGGGTTGTTTCATGGACGAAGCATGGGCTCGGAAACATGACATTCCTTTCAGACAGTTAGATAAGCCTACGCCCATGTTTGCCTTAGATGGTAGTCATCTTCCCAGTATCAGATTTGAGACACTACCTTTAGTTCTCACAGTATCTGGTAACCACAGTGAGACTATTTCTTTTTTGATTTTTCGTTCACCTTTTACACCTGTTGTTTTGGGTCATCCCTGGCTAGTATGTCATAATCCTTCTATTAATTGGTCTAGTAATTCTATCCTATCCTGGAACGTTTCTTGTCATGTGAAGTGTTTAATGTCTGCCATCCCTCCCATTTCTTCTGTCCCCACTTCTCAGGAGGAACCTGGCGATTTGACAGGAGTGCCGGAGGAATATCATGATCTGCGCACGGTCTTCAGTCGGTCCCGAGCCAACTCCCTTCCTCCTCACCGGTCGTATGATTGTAGTATTGATCTCCTTCCGGGGACCACTCCTCCTCGGGGTAGACTATACTCTCTGTCGGCTCCCGAACGTAAGGCTCTCGAGGATTATTTATCTGTGTCTCTTGACGCCGGTACCATAGTGCCTTCTTCCTCTCCGGCCGGGGCGGGGTTCTTTTTTGTTAAGAAAAAGGACGGTACTCTGCGCCCCTGCGTGTATTATCGAGGGCTGAATGACATAACGGTTAAGAATCGTTATCCGCTTCCCCTTATGTCATCAGCCTTCGAGATTCTGCAGGGAGCCAGGTGCTTTACTAAGTTGGACCTTCGTAACGCTTACCATCTCGTGCGCATCAGAGAGGGGGACGAGTGGAAAACGGCGTTTAACACTCCGTTAGGGCATTTTGAGTACCGGGTTCTGCCGTTTGGTCTCGCCAATGCGCCAGCTGTTTTTCAGGCATTAGTTAATGATGTTCTGAGAGACATGCTGAACATCTTTGTTTTTGTCTATCTTGACGATATCCTGATTTTTTCACCGTCACTCGAGATTCATGTTCAGCACGTTCGACGTGTTCTACAGCGCCTTTTAGAGAATTGTCTCTACGTGAAGGCTGAGAAGTGCTCTTTTCATGTCTCCTCCGTTACTTTTCTCGGTTCCGTTATTTCCGCTGAAGGCATTCAGATGGATTCCGCTAAGGTCCAAGCTGTCAGTGATTGGCCCGTTCCAAGGTCACGTGTCGAGTTGCAGCGCTTTTTAGGTTTCGCTAATTTCTATCGGCGTTTCATTCGTAATTTCGGTCAAGTTGCTGCCCCTCTCACAGCTCTTACTTCTGTCAAGACGTGTTTTAAGTGGTCCGGTTCCGCCCAGGGAGCTTTTGATCTTCTAAAAGAACGTTTTACGACCGCTCCTATCCTCGTTACTCCTGACGTCACTAGACAATTCATTGTCGAGGTTGACGCTTCAGAGGTAGGCGTGGGAGCCATTCTATCCCAGCGCTTCCAGTCTGACGATAAGGTTCATCCTTGCGCTTATTTTTCTCATCGCCTGTCGCCATCTGAACGCAACTATGATGTGGGTAACCGCGAACTGCTCGCCATCCGCTTAGCCCTAGGCGAATGGCGACAGTGGTTGGAGGGGGCGACCGTTCCTTTTGTCGTTTGGACAGACCATAAGAACCTTGAGTACATCCGTTCTGCCAAACGACTTAATGCCCGTCAAGCTCGTTGGGCGTTGTTTTTCGCTCGTTTCGAGTTTGTGATTTCTTACCGTCCGGGTAGCAAAAACACCAAGCCTGATGCCTTATCCCGTCTGTTTAGTTCTTCTGTGGCTTCTACTGATCCCGAGGGGATTCTTCCTTATGGGCGTGTTGTCGGGTTGACAGTCTGGGGAATTGAAAGACAGGTTAAGCAAGCACTCACGCACACTGCGTCGCCGCGCGCTTGTCCTAGTAACCTCCTTTTCGTTCCTGTTTCCACTCGTCTGGCTGTTCTTCAGTGGGCTCACTCTGCCAAGTTAGCTGGTCATCCCGGTGTTCGAGGCACTCTTGCGTCTATTCGCCAGCGCTTTTGGTGGCCGACTCAGGAGCGTGACACGCGCCGTTTCGTGGCTGCTTGTTCGGACTGCGCGCAGACTAAGTCGGGTAACTCTCCTCCTGCCGGTCGTCTCAGACCGCTCCCCATTCCTTCTCGACCATGGTCTCACATCGCCCTAGACTTCATTACCGGTCTGCCTTTGTCTGCGGGGAAGACTGTGATTCTTACGGTTGTCGATAGGTTCTCTAAGGCGGCACATTTCATTCCCCTCGCTAAACTTCCTTCCGCTAAGGAGACGGCACAAATCATCATCGAGAATGTGTTCAGAATTCATGGCCTCCCGTTAGACGCCGTTTCAGACAGAGGCCCGCAATTCACGTCACTGTTTTGGAGGGAGTTCTGTCGTTTGATTGGTGCGTCCGTCAGTCTCTCTTCCGGGTTTCATCCCCAGTCTAACGGTCAAGCAGAGAGGGCCAATCAGACGATTGGTCGCATACTACGCAGCCTTTCTTTCAGAAACCCTGCGTCTTGGGCAGAACAGCTCCCCTGGGCAGAATACGCTCACAACTCGCTTCCTTCGTCTGCTACCGGGTTATCTCCGTTTCAGAGTAGTCTGGGTTACCAGCCTCCTCTGTTCTCATCCCAGCTTGCCGAGTCCAGCGTTCCCTCCGCTCAAGCGTTTGTCCAACGTTGTGAGCGCACCTGGAGGAGGGTGAGGTCTGCACTTTGCCGTTACAGGGCACAGACTGTGAGAGCCGCCAATAAACGTAGGATTAAGAGTCCAAGGTATTGTTGCGGCCAGAGAGTGTGGCTTTCCACTCGCAACCTTCCTCTTACGACAGCTTCTCGTAAGTTGACTCCGCGGTTCATTGGTCCGTTCCGTGTCTCCCAGGTCGTCAATCCTGTCGCTGTGCGACTGCTTCTTCCGCGACATCTTCGTCGCGTCCATCCTGTCTTCCATGTCTCCTGTGTCAAGCCCTTTCTTCGCACCCCCGTTCGTCTTCCCTCCCCCCCTCCCGTCCTTGTCGAGAGCGCACCTATTTACAAGGTACGTAGGATCATGGACATGCGTTCTCGGGGACGGGGTCACCAATACTTAGTGGATTGGGAGGGTTACGGTCCTGAGGAGAGGAGTTGGGTTCCGTCTCGGGACGTGCTGGACCGTTCACTTATTGATGATTTCCTCCGTTGCCGCCAGGATTCCTCCTCGAGTGCGCCACTGTCATGTTTTGTCTTAGATTGTCTTGTCATTTTGCTTTTCCCTCTGTTCGTTTTCCCCCTGCTGGTCTTTTTAGGTTCGTTCCCCTTTTTCTCTCTCTCTTCCTCTCTCTCTTCTCTCTATCGTTCCGCTCCTGCTCCCAGCTGTTCCTATTCCCCTAATCAATCATTTAGTCTTCCCACACCTGTTCCCTATCTTTTTCCCTGATTAGAGTCACTATTTCTCCCCTTGTTTTCCGTTTCTGCCCTGTCGGATCCTTGTCTATTGTTCACCGTGCTGTGTCTGTGTATCGCCCTGTCGTGTCGTGTTTCCCTCAGATGCTGCGTGGTGAGCAGGTGTCTGAGTCTGCTACGTTCAAGTGCCTTCCCGAGGCAACCTGCAGTTCTTGATCGAGTCTCCAGTCTGTTCTCGTCATTACGAGTGGAATTATGCCTTATGATTGTAGATTTACTTTACTGGATTAAAGACTCTGTTTTCGCCAAGTCGCTTTTGGGTCCTCATTCACCTGCATAACATCGGAGGTTTACATACACCTTAGACAAATACATTTAAACTCAGTTTTTCACAATTTCTGACATTTAATCATAGTAACAATTCCCTGTCTTAGGTCAGTTAGGATCCCCACTTTATTTTAAGAATGTGAAATGTCAGAATAATAGCAGAGAGAATGATTTATTTCAGCTTTTATTTCTTTCATCACATTCCCAGTGGGTCAGAAGTGTACATACACTCAATTAGTATTTGGTAGCATTGACTTTCAATTCTTTAACTTGGGCCAAACGTTCCGTGTAGCCTTCCACAAGCTTCCCACAATAAGTTGGGTTAATCTGTGGCCCATTCCTCCTGACAGAGCTGGTGTAACTGAGTCAGGTTGATAGGCCTCCTTGCTCGCACACACTATTTCAGTTCTGCCCACAAATTTTCTTTGGGATTGATGTCAGGGCTTTGTGATGGCCATTCCAATACCTTGACTTTGTTGTCCTTAAGCCATATTGCCACAAATTTGGAAGTATACTTGGGGTCATTATACATTTGGAAGACCCATTTGTGAACAAGCTGTAACTTGTAACTGATGTCTTGAGATGTTGCTTCAATATATCCACATAATTTTCCTCCCTCGTGATGCCATCTATTTTGTGAAGTGCACCAGTCTCTCCTGCAGCAAAGCACTCCCACAACATGATACTGCCACCCCCGTGCTTCACTGTTGGGAGGGTGTTCTTTGGCTAGCAAGCCTCCCCCTTTTTCCTTCAAACATAACGATGGTCATTATGGCCAAACAGTTTTATCTTTGTATCATCAGACCAGAGGGCATTTCTCCAAAAAGTACGATCTTTGTCCCCATGTGCAGTTGCTAACCGGAGTCTGGCTTTTTTATGGCAGTTTTGGAGCAGCGGCTTCTTCCTTGCTGAGCGGCCTTTCAGGTTATGTCGATATAGTACTCGTTTTACTATGGATTTAGATACTTATACTAATATAGATACTCAAAACTTATTTTCCCAGTCGGAGCTTGTTTTTTCCCAGTTGTCTTGAACTCACTGAAGTCAGATTTCCCAGTTCTGAGTTAACAGTTGTTTTGAGCGCTCCAGAAATCATGTTGAAAAGTGAACCTTAATAATACTGAGAATTGGAACCATACATCCACACATTGGGACCACACATCCACACATCCAGTGATTGCTTTGCAATGCTTGCAGTTAGCCACTGATTCCTTCCAAACCACTCAGTGTTGACTTTGCGATTTCCAACTTCTTGTGTAATGTAATGTATATGTAATGCTGGTCACGGGTGCACCTCAGCCACGCTCAAGGTCCTAAATGATATCTTAACCGCCATCGATAAGAAACAATACTGTGCAGCCGTATTCAGTGTGCCAAATCGGAGGGTCTGCTGTCCGGACCTCTGACAGTCTCTATGGGGGTGCCACAGGGTTCAATTCTTGGACTGACTCTCTTCTCTGTATACATTTGATTTATTTAACCTTTATTTAACTAGGTAAGTCAGTTAAGAACAAATTCTTATTTTCAATGACGGCCTAGGAACAGTGGGTTAACTGCCTGCTCAGGGACAGAACGACAGATTTGTACCTTGTCAGCGCGGAGGTTTAAACTTGCAACCTTCTGGTTACTAGTTACTAGACCAACGCTCTAACCACTAGGCTACCCTGCCGCCCACATCAATGATGTCGCTCTTGCTGCTGGTGAGTCTCTGATCCACCTCTACGCAGACGACACCATTCTGTATAACTCTGGTCCTTCTTTGGATACTGTGTTAACAACCCTCCAGGCAAGCTTCAATGCCATACAACTCTCCTTCCGTGGCCTCCAATTGCTCTTAAATACAAGTAAAACTAAATGCATGCTCTTCAACCGATCGTTGCCTGTACCTGCCCGCCTGGCCAACATCACTACTCAGGACGGCTCTGACTTAGAATACGTGGACAACTACAAATACCTGTCATGTTTGTCATTTATTATCATGTCTTGTCCCTGTGCTCCCCATGCTATTCGTTTCCCTCTGCTGGTCTTATTTGGTTCTTTCCCTCCTTCTATCCCTCTCTCTCCCCCTCCCTCTCTCACTCTCTCGCTCTCTCTTCTCTCTATCGTTCCGTTCCTGCTCCCAGCTGTTCCTATTCCCCTAATCATCATTTAGTCTTCCCACACCTGTTCCCGATCCTTTCCCCTGATTAGAGTCCCTATTTATTCCTTTGTGTTCCGTTCCTGTCCCGTCGGTTCCTTGTTTAGTATTCACCATGCTGTGATTGCGTTTCGCCCTGTCCTGTCGTGTTTTTGCTGTGATTGTGTATCGCCCTGTCCTGTCGTGTTTTTGCCTTCATCAGATGCTGCGTGTGAGCAGGTGTCTCTATCAACTACGGCCTGCGCCTACCCGAAGCGACCTGCAGTCTGTGGCCGCTTCTCCAGTTATTCCCCTCTACAGACTAGAGGATTTTTGTTATTCCCTGTGTGGACTTAAATAAACTCTGTTTCTGTTAAGTCGCTTTTGGGTCCTCTTTCACCTGCATGACAGAAGGAACCGACCAAGGAATGGACCCAGCGACTTCAGACGCTCGTTACACTGCCGTCGAGATCCAAGGAGCCATGCTCGGCAGACACGAGCAGGAATTGTCTGCTGCTCGCCATGCCGTGGAGAACCTGGCCGCTCAGGTTTCCGACCTCTCTGGACAGTTCCAGAGTCTACGTCTCGTGCCACCTGTTACTTCCTGGCCTGCCGAGCCTCCAGAACCTAGGGTTAATAACCCACCTTGCTACTCCGGGCAGCCCACTGAGTGCCGCTCCTTTCTCACGCAGTGTGAGATTGTGTTCTCTCTCCAACCCAACACATACTCTAGAGAGAGAGCTCGGGTTGCTTACGTCATTTCACTCCTTACTGGCCGGGCTCGAGAATGGGGCACAGCTATCTGGGAGGCAAGGGCTGATTGCTCTAACAAATTCCAGAACTTTAAAGAGGAGATGATTCGGGTTTTTGACCGTTCAGTTTTTGGTGGGGAGGCTTCTAGGGCCCTGGCTTCCTTATGCCAAGGTGAACGGTCCATAACGGATTATTCTATTGAGTTTCGCACTCTTGCTGCCTCTAGTGAGTGGAACGAGCCGGCGCTGCTCGCTCGTTTTCTGGAGGGACTCCACGCAGTGGTTAAGGATGAGATTCTCTCCCGGGAGGTTCCTTCAGATGTGGACTCTTTGATTGCTCTCGCCATCCGCATAGAACGACGGGTAGATCTTCGTCACCGGGCTCGTGGAAGAGAGCTCGCATCAACGGTGTTTCCCTGCTCCGCATCGCAACCATCTCCCTCCTCTGGCTTTGAGACTGAGCCCATGCAGCTGGGAGGGATTCGCATCTCGAATAAGGAGAGGGAACGGAGGATCACCAACCGCCTGTGCCTCTATTGCGGAGTTGCTGGACATTTTGTTAATTTATGTCCAGTAAAAGCCAGAGCTCATCTGTAAGCGGAGGGCTACAGGTGAGCGCAACTACTCAAGTCTCTCCATCAAAGTCCTGTACTACTTTGTCGGTCCACCTACGCTGGACCGGTTCGGGTGCTACATGTAGTGCCTTGATAGACTCTGGGGCTGAGGGTTGTTTCATGGACGAAGCATGGGTTCGGAAACATGACATTCCTTTCAGAGAGTTAGAGAAGCCTACGCCCATGTTCGCCTTAGATGGTAGTCATCTTCCCAGTATCAGATTTGAGACACTACCTTTAACCCTCACAGTATCTGGTAACCACAGTGAGACTATTTCTTTTTTGATTTTCCGTTCACCGTTTACACCTGTTGTTTTGGGTCATCCCTGGCTAGTATGTCATAATCCTTCTATTAATTGGTCTAGTAATTCTATCCTATCCTGGAACGTTTCTTGTCATGTGAAGTGTTTAATGTCTGCCATCCCTCCCGTTTCTTCTGTCCCTACTTCTCAGGAGGAACCTGGCGATTTGACAGGAGTGCCGGAGGAATATCATGATCTGCGCACGGTCTTCAGTCGGTCCCGAGCCAACTCCCTTCCTCCTCACCGGTCGTATGATTGTAGTATTGATCTCCTTCCGGGGACCACTCCTCCTCGAGGTAGACTATACTCTCTGTCGGCTCCCGAACGTAAGGCTCTCGAGGATTATTTGTCTGTGTCTCTTGACGCCGGTACCATAGTGCCTTCTTCTTCTCCGGCCGGGGCGGGGTTCTTTTTGTTAAGAAGAAGGACGGTACTCTGCGCCCTGCGTGGATTATCGAGGGCTGAATGACATAACGGTTAAGAATCGTTATCCGCTTCCCCTTATGTCATCAGCCTTCGAGATTCTGCAGGGAGCCAGGTGCTTTACTAAGTTGGACCTTCGTAACGCTTACCATCTCGTGCGCATCAGAGAGGGGGACGAGTGGAAAACGGCGTTTAACACTCCGTTAGGGCATTTTGAGTACCGGGTTCTGCCGTTCGGTCTCGCCAATGCGCCAGCTGTTTTTCAGGCATTAGTTAATGATGTTCTGAGAGACATGCTGAACATTTTTGTTTTTGTCTATCTTGACGATATCCTGATTTTTTCTCCGTCACTCGAGATTCATGTTCAGCACGTTCGACGTGTTCTACAGCGCCTTTTAGAGAATTGTCTCTACGTAAAGGCTGAGAAGTGCTCTTTTCATGTCTCCTCCGTTACTTTTCTCGGTTCCGTTATTTCCGCTGAAGGCATTCAGATGGATTCCGCTAAGGTCCAAGCTGTCAGTGATTGGCCCGTTCCAAGGTCACGTGTCGAGTTGCAGCGCTTTTTAGGTTTCGCTAATTTCTATCGGCGTTTCATTCGTAATTTCGGTCAAGTTGCTGCCCCTCTCACAGCTCTTACTTCTGTCAAGACGTGTTTTAAGTGGTCCGGTTCCGCCCAGGGAGCTTTTGATCTTCTAAAAGAACGTTTTACGTCCGCTCCTATCCTCGTTACTCCTGACGTCACTAGACAATTCATTGTCGAGGTTGACGCTTCAGAGGTAGGCGTGGGAGCCATTCTATCCCAGCGCTTCCAGTCTGACGATAAGGTTCATCCTTGCGCTTATTTTTCTCATCGCCTGTCGCCATCTGAGCGCAACTATGATGTGGGTAACCGTGAACTGCTCGCCATCCGCTTAGCCCTAGGCGAATGGCGACAGTGGTTGGAGGGGCGACCGTTCCTTTTGTCGTTTGGACAGACCATAAGAACCTTGAGTACATCCGTTCTGCCAAACGACTTAATGCCCGTCAAGCTCGTTGGGCGTTGTTTTTCGCTCGTTTCGAGTTTGTGATTTCTTACCGTCCGGGTAGCAAGAACACCAAGCCTGATGCCTTATCCCGTCTGTTTAGTTCTTCTGTGGCTTCTACTGATCCCGAGGGGATTCTTCCTTATGGGCGTGTTGTCGGGTTAACAGTCTGGGGAATTGAAAGACAGGTTAAGCAAGCACTCACGCACACTGCGTCGCGCGCGCTTGTCCTAGTAACCTCCTTTTCGTTCCTGTTTCCACTCGTCTGGCTGTTCTTCAGTGGGCTCACTCTGCCAAGTTAGCTGGTCATCCCGGTGTTCGAGGCACTCTTGCGTCTATTCGCCAGCGCTTTTGGTGGCCGACTCAGGAGCGTGACACGCGCCGTTTCGTGGCTGCTTGTTCGGACTGCGCGCAGACTAAGTCGGGTAACTCTCCTCCTGCCGGTCGTCTCAGACCGCTCCCCATTCCTTCTCGACCATGGTCTCACATTGCCTTAGACTTCATTACCGGTCTGCCTTTGTCTGCGGGGAAGACTGTGATTCTGACGGTTGTCGATAGGTTCTCTAAGGCGGCACATTTCATTCCCCTCGCTAAACTTCCTTCCGCTAAGGAGACGGCACAAATCATTATTGAGAATGTATTCAGAATTCATGGCCTCCCGTTAGACGCCGTTTCAGACAGAGGCCCGCAATTCACGTCACAGTTTTGGAGGGAGTTCTGTCGTTTGATTGGTGCGTCCGTCAGTCTCTCTTCCGGGTTTCATCCCCAGTCTAACGGTCAAGCAGAGAGGGCCAATCAGACGATTGGTCGCATACTACGCAGCCTTTCTTTCAGAAACCCTGCGTCTTGGGCAGAACAGCTCCCTGGGCAGAATACGCTCACAATTCGCTTCCTTCGTCTGCTACCGGGTTATCTCCGTTTCAGAGTAGTCTGGGTTACCAGCCTCCTCTGTTCTCATCCCAGCTTGCCGAGTCCAGCGTTCCCTCCGCTCAAGCGTTTGTCCAACGTTGTGAGCGCACCTGGAGGAGGGTGAGGTCTGCACTTTGCCGTTACAGGGCACAGACGGTGAGAGCCGCCAATAAACGCAGGATTAAGAGTCCAAGGTATTGTTGCGGCCAGAGAGTGTGGCTTTCCACTCGCAACCTTCCTCTTACGACAGCTTCTCGTAAGTTGACTCCGCGGTTCATTGGTCCGTTCCGTGTCTCCCAGGTCGTCAATCCTGTCGCTGTGCGACTGCTTCTTCCGCGACATCTTCGTCGCGTCCATCCTGTCTTCCATGTCTCCTGTGTTAAGCCCTTTCTTCGCACCCCCGTTCGTCTTCCCTCCCCCTCCCGTCCTTGTCGAGCGCACCTATTTACAAGGTACATAAGATCATGGACATGCGTTCTCGGGGACGGGGTCACCAATACCTAGTGGATTGGGAGGGTTACGGTCCTGAGGAGAGGAGTTGGGTTCCGTCTCGGGACGTGCTGGACCGTTCACTCATCGATGATTTCCTCCGTTGCCGCCAGGATTCCTCCTCGAGTGCGCCAGGAGGCGCTCGGTGAGTGGGGGGGTACTGTCATGTTTGTCATTTATTATCATGTCTTGTCCCTGTGCTCCCCATGCTATTCGTTTCCCTCTGCTGGTCTTATTTGGTTCTTTCCCTCCTTCTATCCCTCTCTCTCCCCCTCCCTCTCTCACTCTCTCGCTCTCTCTTCTCTCTATCGTTCCGTTCCTGCTCCCAGCTGTTCCTATTCCCCTAATCATCATTTAGTCTTCCCACACCTGTTCCCGATCCTTTCCCCTGATTAGAGTCCCTATTTATTCCTTTGTGTTCCGTTCCTGTCCCGTCGGTTCCTTGTTTAGTATTCACCATGCTGTGATTGCGTTTCGCCCTGTCCTGTCGTGTTTTTGCTGTGATTGTGTATCGCCCTGTCCTGTCGTGTTTTTTGCCTTCATCAGATGCTGCGTGTGAGCAGGTGTCTCTATCAACTACGGCCTGCGCCTACCCGAAGCGACCTGCAGTCTGTGGCCGCTTCTCCAGTTATTCCCCTCTACAGACTAGAGGATTTTTGTTATTCCCTGTGTGGACTTAAATAAACTCTGTTTCTGTTAAGTCGCTTTTGGGTCCTCTTTCACCTGCATGACAATACCTAGGTGTCTGGTTAGACTGTAAACTCTCCTTCCAGACCCACATCAAACATCTCCAATCCAAAGTTAAATCTAGAATTGGCTTCCTATTTTGCAACAAAGCATCCTTCACTCATGCTGCCAAACATACCCTTGTAAAACTGACCATCCTACCATACCTTGACTTCGACGATGTAATTTACAAAATAACCTCCAATACCCTACTCAACAAATTGGATGCAATCTATCACAGTGCCATCCGTTTTGTCACCAAAGTCCCATATACCACCCACCATTGCGACCTGTACGCTCTCATTGGCTGGCCCTCGCTTCATACTCGTTGCCAAACCCACTGGCTCCATGTCATCTACAAGACCCTGCTAGGTAAAGTCCCCCCTTATCTCAGCTCGCTGGTCCCCATAGCATCACCCACCTGTAGCACGCGCTCCAGCAGGTATATCTCTCTAGTCACCCCCAAAACCAATTCTTTCTTTGGCCGCCTCCTTCCAGTTCTCTGCTACCAATGACTGGAACGAACTACAAAAATCTCTGAAACTGGAAACACTAATCTCCCTCACTAGCTTTAAGCACCAGCTATTAGAGCAGCTCACAGATTACTGCACCTGTACATAGCCCACCTATAATTTAGCCCAAACAACTACCTCTTTCCCTACTGTATTTTTATTTATTTAATTAATTCATTAATTTTGCTCCTTTGCACCCCATTATTTTTATTTCTACTTTGCACATTCTTCCATTGCAAATCTATCATTCCAGTGTTTTACTTGCTATATTGTATTTACTTTCCACCATGGCCTTTTTTTGCCTTTACCTCCCTTATCTCACCTCATTTGCTCACATCCTATATAGACTTGTTTCTACTGTATTATTGACTGTATGTTTGTTTTACTCCATGTGTAACTCTGTGTCGTTGTATGTGTCGAACTGCTTTGCTTTATCTTGGCCAGGTCACAATTGTAAATGAGAACTTGTTCTCAACTTGCCTACCTGGTTAAATAAAGGTGAAATAAAAAAATATATATATGTCCAATGGCCGATGAGCACCGATACATTTTATCTATAATTTCATTCCATTATTTGTCTTCATATGACAAGGATTAAAAAGGATTTATTAGTAGGGTGTCAATTTGATTCATGATGATGACTGCTAGCTGAAAGTTGAAAGTATGATGTTGACATGATCAGTCCAATCAAAGTTAATGTATATAAAAAGTAATATGATGTAATTGTATCTGTGGCCAATAACCTTGAACCTTCTTGGATGGGCACTTCTAATGTAACTCTATTGCAGTACCCAAGGGGCTTGTATTTTAGAGCTCTACCCTTAGATTTGGCAGTGACCTAGTGTCCCCATGAGTGGCAGAACACTGAGCCAATCACGGCGCAATTAGAGACCATTACCAACGCTCCGTATTTAAAAGAGACCATGTTTGAATGGAGGCTTTATTGACTTAAAGATTTCATATAAATAAATAATACTCTGCCCCACCTGCCCTGAATGACGACCCTCCACTGCATAAGACGGAAGGTTACTCAAGGCAGAAACAAAATGAGGGTGGGTGGATGTATAACACGAATATCTAGCAACCCAAAGGTTGCATATTCTAATCTCATCACATACAACTTTAGCGTTTTAGCAACTTTAGCATTTTAGCAACTTTAGCTAACCTAACCTAACTACTAAACCTAACCTTAACCCCTAGCCTAGCTAACGTAACCCGGCTAGAAAACATCAGCTTAGCTACCTAGCCATCCTTAGCTAACATTAGCCACTACAAATTGGAATTTGTAACATATCATACATTTAGAAATTCGTAAGAAGTTGTACATTTTGCAAATTCGTAACATTTTGGACGAATTGCAGTTTGTAACATATTGTACAATTGCAATTTGTAATGTATCATACGAAAATTAATACATACCATACGAAATGTAACATATACTAAATGGAGTATCTCGGATTTACGTACAGAATAATACGAAATGCTCTGAGACCAGGTTGCAAAGACAGTATAGTACCAAGATAGACCACTGATCGTTGTTTCAAATGGGAACAAATGAGTCATAGTGGGCAGAACAAGCATGGAGGTGGGCAGAGCAAAGCACGAACTAGCGAGATCCTATCGGCGTGTTCTAGCATGCATGTTCGTATTTCCATTAGGGAACACCTACTCTGTGAAGTGTAACTCAATTTGCCTTTGCACTCCTTTTAAAAACAATGCATTTTTTAAACTTTGGCAAAGAGTAAAGTATAATTTGGGCTCCCGAGTGGCGCAGCAGTCTAAGGCACTACATCTCAATGCTTGAGGCGTCACTATAGACACCTTGGTTCGATTCCAGGCTGTATCACAACCAGCCATGATTGGGAGTCCCATAGGGCAGTGCACAATTGGCCCAGCGTCGTCCACGTTTGGCCGGTGTAGGCTATTTTGTGAATAAGAATTTGTTCTTAACTGACTTGCCTAGTTAAATAAAGGTCAAATAAAAAAAATACAAAACTTTGTCCACTCTGTGCCAAAATGAATCTCGTTCCATCTTCCCACACTGCAGGCAACTGGGCTTCCTCTGACTACCAGTTGAAACTCCAAGCAGATGCTTCACATTTATACATCCAGTGAAATAGCTGTCTCATTGTTCTATCTGTGACAGTACTTTCTGAAGATAGGCAGGAACTGCTTCTCAAATAGAAACCCCCGATCACACTTGTAGGCGACGTTGGCTAGCTAAGCTCATGCATAGAAACACATCATTGGGTCTAAAGGTCATGTGCAGGCCATCAAATCAAAGACACTCCTTCGATGTGAAGTTGTTTTAAACAGAAATTAAAAATGTGTAATTTTGTCACTTTCAGAAGGTTGGAATTATAACATATTAAACTACTTAAAGACATTTCACTTCTCTCATTTACTTCTCAAACCCCAAACCCCGGTCTGGTCTGTTTCGCAAGCATTCCCAGAAGTCTCACAATGTTGCGTATCTGGGTTTAGAAACTCTGTGGTGCTTTGCCGGAATGTGGAAACATACCTTAATCCAGGGATGGAATATGTCGTTGTACTCATAATCATCCCGAATCAAGAATATTTATATACTGCTTGTTTTGAATTAAACTGCAGTTTTCGTCAGCATGCTAGGCTCGCTAATGCAATAGCAGGACATTGGATTCCATAAAAAAAATGATTGCAACAATAATAACAACATTACACATCAAAACAGGGACATTCATGTGAATACAATGAAAGATATGTAATAACAATGCAACGCCTAGAGTTGCTTTAGCATTACCTCACCTAGCATGCTGACGATAATGGCAGTTTAATTAAAAACAAACAGTATTTCAATCTTCTCGATTCACCTTTCATCATTTCGTGATGATTAGATGTACAATAATGCATGCTATACCTGGATGGAGGTATACCGTGCCGGGCTCTGGCTGTCCACATTATGGCGTAGCACCGTTCCGAGAGAAATTAAAGAGAGTAGGATCCTTTTTGCGCTTCTCCAAAAGTACAAGAACATGAACCATATTTCACACCTTTGTCATTAGCCAACTCTGGTAAGGAACACAAACTATTTATACTCATACAAGCCTGCGTTCATTGCACGCAGAGTCAGGGTATATGCAACAGTTTGGGCCGCCTGGCTCGTTGCGAACTAATTTGCCAGAATTTTACGTAATTATGACATAACATTGAAGGTTGTGCAATGTAACAGGAATATTTAGACTTATGGATGCCACCCGTTAGATAAAATACGGAACGGTTTCGTATTTCACTAAAAGAATAAACGTTTTATTTTTTAAATTATAGTTTCCGGATTTGACCATATTAATGACCTAATGACCTAAGGCTCATATTTCTGTGTGTTATAAAGTTATAATTAAGTCTATGATTTGATATTTGATAGAGCAGTCTGACTGAGCGGTGGTAGGCAGCAGCAGGCTCGTAAGCATTCATTCAAACAGCACTTTTGTGCGTTTGTCAGCAGCTCTTCGCAATGCTTCAAGCATTGCGCTGTTTATGACTTCAAGCCTATCAACTCCCGAGATTAGGCTGGTGTAACCGAAGTGAAATGGCTAGCTAGTTAGCAAAATAGTCCTATAATTCCTATAATAACCTCAACCTAAAACTTCTTACCTGGGAATATTGAAGACTCATGTGAAAAGTAACCACCAGCTTTCATATGTTCTCATGTTCTGAGCAAGGAACTTAAACGTTAGCTTTTTTACATGGCACATATTGCACTTTTACTTTCTTCTCCAACACTTTGTTTTTGCATTATTTAAACCAAATTGAACATGTTTCATAATTTATTTGAGGCTAAATTGATTTGATTGATGTATTATATTAAGTGTTCATTCAGTATTGTTGTAATTGTCATTATTACAATAATCGGTATCGGCGTTGAAAAATCATAATCGGTCGACCTCTAGCCTATACCCACATTATGGAAATATGCTCTGCTACGGTAAAGTTAGAAGGACAAACTCATCTGGCACAACGTGAAATATTAACCCTATTCAAATTTGGTCACTGGGTACCTTCTTTTATTTAACTCTGACAATACACTGTGTGTACAAAACGTTAGGAACACCTGCTCTTTCCATGACATAGACTGACCAGGTGAAAGCTAGGATCCCTTATTAATGGGATCAATCATGGTTTCCAAGAAGTTATCCTAGTTCCAGAAGTTCCAGAGTGTAATCTCAATGAGCACATTTTTGCATGAACACATGTCCAGTCATATGTTTTCTTAATTATTTATATCTCTGTGTCCTCAGATGTGAGCTTCCTAAGAATCAACCTGTCTGGGAATAACAGCCGTATAGAGCTCTTGCATGGCCCTCATGACAACATAGTATATGCTACAGGCAGCATAAACCTGTTCCAGACAAACTTCCACAGTTCTATGACCTCTGAAATGGTAGTATGACTGAGTTACATACCCTTACTGCAAACCTTACTTGTGTATTGTTTTGCTTTGTATTGATTTAGCTCTATTCAGGTTGTGCTCTAAGTAGGATTGTCCAATACAGTTGCTGTAATGTAATTGATGGGAATAACAGAGGGAGGGTTATTGATATTTTTACAGTAAATATTTAGCTAAACAGTCCTTCCCCTCTTACATGCTGTAGACTAGATTACATTGAAATGGATGTATTGAACATTGTACTGATGGGTTTGGATTTTTGAGCTTTAACTATTATTAATCATTAGTCCTAATAGAGACATGACGGGTGCCTTAGCCCAGAGTTTACACCAGGAGATGTCTGTAGGAGGAAATGTTATGGTGGGTGTAATTAAGCTTAAATGTAAATGAGAGGCTGAGTGCAGGGAAAACATGTGGCAGTACTGATAAGGGAAGAGTGATGTGGATAAGGGGATCAAGGTCAGGTCACCAAGGTCAGGTCACGTTATGGGAAAAGGAACCGTTTATTGCCAATATTACTTAGTTTCCTGCCTAGCAATAAAGATGCGATGTTTAGCGAGAAGGAGGAGACTCAACCCAAAGTGGGGTACATATGCTGCCACTATTGTAACCTTGTCTTTGTCGATTCAGCTGTTTGATCCTTTGGGAAGAATTAAGTTGGTTTAAGCTTTCGTAGTGTCCGGCGAGTTCTTACTCTGATAATTAGAACCTATAGTACTCTACATGTACAGATGTAGGATCTTACTTTTATCACTATGTCATTGCTGCACAGCAGGAAATGCAAACTTGTTATATATTCAAGGTTTAAAAAGGCTTTTAAAGCTTGCAATTTCCACTTTAAAATGTCACTTGATTTACCCTAAAGAAAAAGGTATCAACGCCTACAAAAAATGTCCATTAATTATTATCCATATAATAATTCACATGTCCTGTTGCTGCATGAGTATTTTCCTGCTCTATTAAACTGGCTCAAATGAAGATCCTACATCTGTACCTGTACAATGTTTTTAATGATTGCCTTTGCAGGGTCCTGTGTTTGGAGAGGGTTGTAGAAGTAATGATCCCACATCTCCAGTGAGTATCATGTAAAGATGAGAGGATGTTGGTTTTATAGTACAGGTCATTACTAAAGTTACACAATAGAATATTTTGTATACAACCAGTTCTGTTTTGTCCTTCAGGACTGTCACTATAACATCACTGTTTTATGCAAGACTAAAGATCCAAACCAACTGTTCCTGTGTGGAACCAATGGACAACAACACACACTGTGCTGTTACATGGTATGGGACATACTTTTCATTATATAAGTATACAATACTTTTCATGGTACCATTTTGCCATTGGCGTGTTAACACAAAACAATTCCACTGTAGAACCCATCAGACGACCCGTTTATCTGCACTCCATCCAAGGACATCCAAGACATTAAACAACACATAAATGAAAGAGAGCCGTCGCTCCTCATTGGTGAGGAAAATGTCTAAATGGAAAACATTACCCTATAATATGACCTAATGTTCAGGAGTGGTTATTGAGCTAATGTGTTGTGTCTCCAGGTTCTCCTGAGGTAGAGCAGTTCTACACCACTCACTCCGGCACAGAGCGTTCCGTGGGGATCAACAGGTTCGGGAAGAACAGACTATGGACAGAAAACCGTGGAACAGGTATGGAACAGGGCGAGAGAACAAGACATGGCCTGACATTGTTTTGCGTAGTACTGTATACAGTGCCTTGCGAAAGTATTCGGCCCCCTTGAACTTTGCAATCTTTTGCCACATTTCAGGCTTCAAACATAAAGGTATAAAACTGTATTTTTTTGTGAAGAATCAACAGCAAGTGGGACACAATCATGAAGTGGAACGACATTTATTGGATATTTCAATTTTTTTTAACAAATCAAAAACTGAAAAATTGGGCGTGCAAAATTATTCAGCCCCCTTAAGTTAATACTTTGTAGCGCCACCTTTTGCTGCGATTACAGCTGTGAAGTCGCTTGGGGTATGTCTCTATCAGTTTTGCACATCGAGAGACTGAAATTTATTCCCATTCCTCCTTGCAAAACAGCTCGAGCTCAGTGAGGTTGGATGGAGAGCATTTGTGAACAGCAGTTTTCAGTTCTTTCCACAGATTTTCGATTGGATTCAGGTCTGGACTTTGACTTGGCCATTCTAAAACCTGGATATGTTTAGTTTTGAACCATTCCATTGTAGATTTTGCTTTACGTTTTGGATCATTGTCTTGTTGGAATACAAATCTTCATCCCAGTCTCAGGTCTTTTGCAGACTCCATCAGGTTTTCTTCCAGAATGGTCCTGTATTTGGCTCCATCCATCTTCCCATCAATTTTAACCATCTTCCCTGTCCCTGCTGAAGAAAAGCAGGCCCAAACCATGATGCTGCCACCACCATGTTTGACAGTGGGGATGGTGTGTTCAGGGTGATGAGCTGTGTTGCTTTTACGCCAAACATAACGTTTTGCATTGTTGCCAAAAGGTGCAATTTTGGTTTCATCTGACCAGAGCACCTTCTTCCACATGTCTGCTGTGTCTCCCAGGTGGCTTGTGGCAAACTTTAAACAACACTTTTTATGGATATCTTTAAGAAATGGCTTTCTTCTTGCCACTCTTCCATAAAGGCCAGATTTGTGCAATATACGACTGATTGTTGTCCTATGGACAGAGTCTCCCACCTCAGCTGTAGATCTCTGCAGTTCATCCAGAGTGATCATGGGCCTCTTGGCTGCATCTCTGATCAGTCTTCTCCTTGTATGAGCTGAAAGTTTAGTTTAGATACTCCTTCCATTTAAATATTATCGCTTGCACAGTGCTCCTTGGGATGTTTAAAGCTTGGGAAATCTTTTTGTATCAGAATCCGGCTTTAAACTTCTTCACAACAGTATCTCGGACCTGCCTGGTGTGTTCCTTGTTCTTCATGATGCTCTCTGCGCTTTTAACGGACCTCTGAGACTATCACAGTGCAGATGCATTTATATGGAGACTTGATTACACAGAGGTGGATTGTATTTATCATCATTAGTCATTTAGGTCAACATTGGATCATTCAGAGATCCTCACTGAACTTCTGGAGAGTTTGCTGCACTGAAAGTAAAGGGGCTGAATAATTTTGCACGCCCAATTTTTCAGTTTTTGATTTGTTAATTTTTTAAAAAATATCCAATAAATGTCGTTCCACTTCATGATTGTGTCCCACTTGCTGTTGATTCTTCACAAAAAAATACAGTTTTATATCTTTATGTTTGAAGCCTGAAATGTGGCAAAAGGTCGCAAAGTTCAAGGGGGCCGAATACCTTCGCAAGGCACTGTATCTGATCAGACTGTCCATGGACTGTCATTATTTCTCCTGTTCTTTTCCTTAGAACAGAGATATGTGAGTTTGGTGGCTAGCGGGCAGAGAGAGGATCGTCTGCAGGACAGACTATATGCTTTCTACATAGAGAAGAACCGAGGCCCGTGTTTGGGCTGTGATCTCTGGGTTCCCCGGGTTGCTCAAGTCTGCATGGTAAGCACCACAGGAGGTTGGTGGCACCTTAATTGGGGAGGATGGGCTTGTGGTAATAACTGCAGTCGAATCAGTGGAATGCTATTAAATACATCAAACACATGGTTTCCAGGTGTTTTAATGCCATTCCATTTGCTCCGTTCCGGCCATTATTATGAGCCGTTCTCCCCAGCAGCCTCCACTGGTAAGCACTACATACTGTAGAACATGAATCATGTTTGTACTGTATGTAATCACCAGTGTTGCAGTTCAGAAAATATTTGTAGATCTTTCATATGTGGTACCACTCCATTTCTGTCCATTTAAGCCCTTAATTAAGACTAATTCCATCGGGGGGCTCCTTGAGTGGTGTGTGCACTGCCCACTGTGATTATCTTAACATGTCTGTGGTTGCATGTGTGTTCCAGGCCGATCGTGGAGGACCTAAGGGTTATCTGCAGTTCAGGTGGATCTCCAAGCTGAGTGCCAGGCTCTTCTGTGGAGACCATGACAGCAGGCTGTACTTCACCCAGCTAGTGGACGTGAACACTGTTCTGGCAGAGAGGTGGCAGGATACCAGGGTCTATGCACTCTTCAGGAATGGCTGGTAGGACGACATACTGTAGATAGTTCAGAATGGACCTTAGTAACATACACAATAACAACACAACAGGAGCTGGTAGCAGGGACTCGTAGTACAGTTTATGACATGAAGTTGCAGTGGATAGTTGAAACTTGCTGAGCTCTGTGTCTATCCCTAGGGGTATGAGTGCTGTATGTGTCTACACCATAGAAGATATTGACCACATCTTTAAAACCTCCAACTTCACTGGGCACACGGGGTCCATTCCAAGCCCACGACCTGGGGAGGTATGCTAAACAATATACTCAACAATATGACTTTCTAGTCAGCGCCACTCCTTTACTCTGTATGTCTACAATATTGGACTGTATTCTGTGTATGTTGAAGTATACATACGTGTCCATCCTCTTGTAGTGTGTTGAAGACAGTACTAAACTCCCCATGGAAGTCCTGAAGATGGTGGACAAGGTTTCAGAGATGAAGGAGGGGGTCACCAGTGGGCCTCTCCTGGTCACTCACCAGTATTACCACCACATCTGCGTGGACAGAGTCCAAGGCAAAGGGAATGTCCTGTTTCTGTCTTTAGGTGAGAAGTTTTGATCTCTAGACGATGAATCATAAATGATCAGTCTGAAAGGAATGACGGGAAACCTTATGTTTGGAGACCTTTAACACCTCATTTGCTCACATTGTATATAGACTTGTTCATACTGTATTATTGACTGTATGTTTGTTTTACTCCATGTGTAACTCTGTGTCGTTGTATCTGTCGAACTGCTTTGCTTTATCTTGGCCAGGTCGCAATTGTAAATGAGAACTTGTTCTCAACTTGCCTACCTGGTTAAATAAAGGTGAAATAAATAAATAAAAATAGACCCCTTATGACCCTGCAGCAAGTGATGATAAGGAGCCATATTGTGTATATGTACAGTAAATTTATAGGAATGTGGATAAGATGAGAAAGTTTCCATCTTATACGTACCCAAATTTCAAGAGACAGAGGCTTTCAGAAGGTTGAAATACTATTGACCATATATGGTACTACAAGGTGTAAAGTGACACTTTATTTTGACGATGTAAGGTGTAGTAAAAAGCCTGTCAATAGTTTATTTTGAAGTTTAAAAAGAGAGCTATGGGGAAGTATACTCTTATCACACTGTGCTGGGAGTCTTTGCCAAGCCACAGTTCATTTCCCTTCATGGCACACATAGACTTATGCAATCAACCCTAACTTGAGATGAATGCTTGCAAAACAGTTTGTAGGGTGTCAGAGATGTACAACCCGGACATGAGACTGATGAATGTAATTGAAGTACAGTATCGGATGCATTACTGTAGCAATAGTCATAGATACTCATAAATATGGTGAGTGGTGTAATATGACTAGAGGATGTCTCAACATTATGATGAAACATGAACTATTGTGTGTGTGTTATGCTTAAATGACTATGTTGACATTTCTTACACACATATTTTTGTAATGTTTGACTCTCACTCATATCCTCAATGATGAATGACTGCTGTTTGACACTGGCTGTGTGTGTGTGTGTGTGTGTGTGTGTGTGTGTGTGTGTGTGTGTGTGTGTGTGTGTGTGTGTGTGTGTGTGCGTGCGTGCGTGCGTGCGTGCGTGCGTGCGTGCGTGTGTGTGTACACTAGAGAATGGAGGGATTCATAAGGTTCTGGAGAGGGATGGTCAAGTCTTCATCATCGCTGAGTTACAACCTTTTAACTACAGCGCACACATCCTTAGTATGATGTTGCACTCATCCACGGTGAGTCAAGGAACACAGCCCACACCGAAACCTCCCCGTTGAGATCCAACAATGGTAGCAATGTAGTAATGAGACATTGAGTGGAATAGACAGAGTCAAAGAGATCCTTTTCAAACCATGTTTTAACATGTGTATCAGTTACTTGATCACGGCTGAACATTTGATGTTAGAACTGTAGATGTTGCTGTCCTTAAAATGCATTCCATCTGCGTATCAGTTGATGGCATTGTGGATTTAGTTGGATAATAAGTATTGGCCACAGGTTTGAAATCACATGCCTTATTCAAATACACAGAATGTTGTAGGCTGTTGCTAACGTTATATCCATCTCCAATGCGCCCACATTGGAAGGTGGTTTCCAAAATCTGAACACAATACGCCCCAGAGGTCTGAACGGGATGGGAGGGACACTAGACAGCAATCCAAGATGACGTAGCAGTCAGACGTCTTTGTCCTGTTGTGTCCCTTGTATATATATTTTTACATCTTTTTCTTCGCATATCTTTTAAAAATATTTTCCTAAACCTCAACTTCTAAATACTCTCCTGCAACCCGCCTCACCCAATGTGGCGTGGATCTGCTTTTTTTATCTAAAGTATTTCTATTTACTTCGGATCTGGAATCCCTCAACTGAAGCTAGCCAGCTAACTAGTTACCAGCTATCAGTCAGCAAACCATTGCTAGCGGTCATCAGCTAACCTTTAGCTCGGGAAAGCTCTCGCCAGTTCGAACAACGTGACTCAAACCAGAGCATAACGGACCTATTTTTTCTTTTTTTCTTTTTTTTCTCTTCATATCCCCGGATTCCTACCGCAAACTCGGAACATTTTCACCTGGATAGCTAACCGCAATCCCGGGTCTGGCTAGCGTTTCCATCCTGGAGCAAGCAACAATTAGCCTGAAGATAGCCCGGCTAGGGCTCCTGTGCTACCACCGAAGCCCACTCCTGGGCTACAATATTCGGACCCCTTCTACTGCCGATCGGCGGAACCCCGCTAATCCTCTATTTCTAGAATACTGACATAATCTGCCCGAGGATTCCAACAGGCCTCTAAGGTGCGACGTCCGCTGAAGGCCCATTCTGCTAACCCCGGTCTGCTAGCTACCTAGAGCTACTTGGAACCCTACTAATCCACGACTGGTCTATCGACGTTACCGCACGAAGATGCAAAAACAGACTTCCATCCATCGCGACGTCCCCCAAAAGTCCCCCAAAGGCCCTTCTGCTAACTTGCTAGCCCCAGTCTGCTAACTGCTAGCTTGCTTGCCCCGGTCTGCTAACTGTTAGCTTGCTAGCCCTGGTCTGCTAACTGCTAGCGTGTTTAGCCCCGGCCTACTAACTGTTAGCTTGTTAGCATCGGCCTGATAACTGTCTGAATCGCCGTGTCCCCAGTCAGCCCAACCACTCACTGGACCCATATGTTCACTTGGCTACGCATGCCTTTCTCTAATATCAAATTGCCTCGTCCATTACTGTCCTGGTTAGTGATTACTGTCTTATTTCACTGTAGAGCCTCCAGCTCTGCTCAATATGCCTTAACCAACCATGTTGTTCCACCTCCTACATATGCGATGACATCACCTGGTTTAAACGTCTCTAGAGACTATATCTCTCTCATCATTACTCAATGCCTAGGTTTACCTCCAATGTACTCACATCCTACCTTACCTTTGTCTGTACACTATGCCTTGAATCTATGCTATCGTGCCCAGAAACCTGCTCCTTTTACTCTCTGTTCCGAACGTGCTAGACGGCCAGTTCGTGTAGCCTTTAGCCGCACACTTCTCCTACTTCTCCTCTGTTCCTCTGGTGATGTAGACGTTAATCCAGGTCCTGCAGTGCCTAGCTCCACTCCCACTCCCCAGGTACTCTCATTTGTTGACTTCTGTAACTGTAAAAGCCTTGGTTTCATGCATGTTAACATTAGAAGCCTACTCCCTAAGTTTGTTTTACTCACTGCTTTAGCACACTCTGCCAACCCGGATGTCTTAGCCGTGTCTGAATCCTGGCTTAGGAAAACCACCAAAAACCCTGAAATCCCCAACCCTAACTCATAACATTTTCCGCCGAGATAGAATACCAAAGGGGGCGGTGTTGCAATCTACAGCACAGATAGCCTGCAGAGTTCTCTATTACTATCCAAGCCTGTACCCAAACAGTTCAAGCTTCTACTTATAAAAATTAACCTTTCCAGAAACAAGTCTTTCAATGTTGCCGCTTGCTATAGACCACCCTCTGCCCCCAGCTGTGCCCTCGACACCATATGTGAATTGATTGTCCCCCATCTATCTTCTGAGCTCGTGCTACTAGGTGACCTAAACTGGGACATGCTTAACACCCCGGCCATCCTACAATCTAAGCTTGATGCCCTCAATCTCACACAAATGATCAATGAACCTACCAGGTACAACCCCAAATCTGTAAACATGGGCATCCTCATAGATATCATCCTACCTAACTCGCACTCCAAATACACCTCTGCAGTTTTCAATCAAGATCTCAGCGATCACTGCCTCATTGCCTGCATCTGTAATGGGTCTGTGACCAAACGACCACCCCTCATCACTGTCAAACGCTCCCTAAAACACTTCTGTGAGCAGGCCTTTCTAATCAACCTGGCTGGGGTATCCTGGAATGACATTGACTTCATCCCGTCAGTAGATGATGCCTGGTTATTCTTTAAAAGTGCCTTCCTCACCATCTTAAATAAGCATGCCCCATTCAAAAAAATGTAGAACTAGGAATAGATAGTCCTTGGTTCACTCCAGACCTGTCTGCCCTTGACCAGCACAAAAACATCCTGTGGCGTTCTGCATTAGCATCGAATAGCCCCCGTGATATGCAACTTTTCAGGGAAGTTAGGAACAAATATACACAAGCAGTTAGGAAAGCTAAGGCTAGCTTTTTCAAACAGAAATTTGCATCCTGTAGTACAAACTCGAAAAAGTTCTGGGACACTGTAAAGTCCATGGAGAATAAGAGCACCTCCTCCCAGCTGCCCACTGCTCTGAGGCTAGGAAACACTGTTACCACCGATAAATCCACTATAATTGAGAATTTCAATAAGCATTTCTCTATGGCTGGTCATGCTTTCCACCTGGCTACCCCTACCCCGGTCAACTGCCCGGCACCCCCCCACAGCAACCCGCCAAAGCCCCCACCATTTCTCCTTCACTCAAATCCAGATAGCTGATGTTCTGACAGAGCTGCAAGATCTGGACCCCTACAAATCAGCCGGGCTAGACAATCTGGAGCCTCTCTTTCTAAAATTGTTGCAACCCCTATTACTAGCCTGTTCAACCTCTCTTTCGTATCGTCTGAGATTCCCAAAGAAAGCTGCCGCGGTCATCCCCCTCTTCAAAGGGGGGTGACACTCTAGATCCAAACTGCTACAGACCTATATCTAGCCTACCCTGTCTTTCTAAGGTCTTCGAAAGCCAAGTTGACAAACATATTACCGACCATTTCGAATCCCACCGTACCTTCTCCGCTATGCAATCTGGTTTCAGAGTTGGTCATGGGTGCACGTCAGCCACGCTCAAGGTCCTAAATGACATCTTAACCTTCATCGACCTGGCCAAGGCTTTCGACTCTGTCAATCACCACATTCTTATTGGCAGACACGACAGCCTTGGTTTCTCAAATGATTGCCTCGCCTGGTTTACCAACTACATCTCTGATAGAGTTCAGTGTGTCAAATCGGAGGGCCTGTTGTTCGGACGTCTGGCAGTCTCTATGGGGGTGCTACAGGGTTAAATTCTCCGGCCGACTCCCTTTTCTATATACATCAATGATGTCGCTCTTGCTGCTGGTCATTCTCTGATCCACCTCTACGCAGACGACTCCATTCTGTATACTTCTGGCCCCTCTTTGGACACTGTGTTAACTAACCTCCAGACGAGCTTCAATGCCATACAACTCTCCTTTCGTGGCCTCCAACTGCTCTTAAATGCAAGTAAAACTAATGCATGCTATTCAATCGATCACTGCCCGCACCTGCCCGTCCATCCAGCATCACTACTCTGGATGGCTCCGACTTAGAATACGTGGACAACTACAAATACCTAGGTGTCTGGCTAGACTGTAAACTCTCCTTCCAGACTCACATTAAGCATCTCCAATCCAAAATTAAATCTAGAAATGGCTTTCTATATTGCGACAAAGCATCCTTCACTCATGCTGCCAAACACACCCTCGTAAAACTGACCATCCTATCCTCGACTTCGGCGATGTCATCTATAAAATAGCCTCCAACACTCTACTCAACAAATTGGATGCAGTCCATCACAGTGCCATCCGTTTTGTCACCAAAGCCCCATACATTACCCACCACTGCGACCTGTACGCTCTTGTTAGTTGGCCCTCGTTTCATACTCGTCGCCAAACCCACTGGCTACAGGTTATCTACAAGTCTCTGCTAGGTAAAGCCCCGCCTTATCTCAGCTCACTGCTCACCATAGCAGCACCCACTCGTAGCACGAGCTCCAGCAGGTATATCTCATATCCCAAAGCCAATTCCTCCTTTGGTCACCTTTCCCTTCCAGTTCTCTGCTGCCAATGACTGGAACGAACTACAAAAATCACTGAAGCTGGAGACTCATATCTCCCTCACTAGCTTTAAGCACCAGCTGTCAGAGCAGCTTACAGATCACTGCACCTGTACATAGCCCATCTGTAAACAGCCCATTTATCTACCTCATCCCCATACTGTATTTATTTATCTTGCTCCTTTGCACCCCAGTATCTCTACTTGCCCATTAATCTTCTGCACATCTACCATTCCAGTGTTTTATTGCTATATTGTAATTACTTTGCCACCATGGCCTATTTATTGCCTTACCTCCCTTATCTTACCTCATTTGCACTCACTCTATATAGACTTTTTGTTTTCTTTTTTTCTACTGTATTATTGACTGTATGTTTTGTTTATTCCATGTGTAACTCTGTGTTGTTGTATGTGTCGAATTGCTATGCTTTATCTTGGCCTGGTCACAATTGCAAATGAGAACATGTTCTCAACTAGCCTACCTGGTTAAATAAAGGTGAAATAAAAAATATAAAAAGACAGGGACAAATTCAACCATAACTATATTTATATCTCTATAATAATATTGTAGAATAAGCGGTGTTCTAATTGTAAGCCACTAACTTTGTTTTGCAGTCAAGTCATTGTTCCAGTATTTCCTACAATGTACCCTTTTGGGTTCCATGTAGAACTCTGTAAAGGGTTTTACATGGAACTCAAAAGGGTTCTACCTGGAAACAAAAAGGGTTCTTCGATGGGGACAATGGAAGAACCCTATTAGGTTCTATGTAGAACCCTTTTAGGTTCTAGGTAGAACCCTTTTGAGTACTAATGTTTTTGTGGTGTTGTGTTCAAGGGGAAGCTGTATCTGGCCTCCAGCAGAGAGTTGGTTCAGATTGACCTGGGCAGCTGTGAGCAGTATGGAGCCCAGTGTGAAGACTGTGTCCTGGCCAGAGACCCTTACTGTGGCTGGGATGGCCATCACTGCACCACAGCTACAAAGTGAGACCAAGCACAGCCTGCTTTCAGATTATAGCATCTGCTGTATAGATGTTTAATGGTGATTTGAAAATAGATTTCTCATGAATGGTTGCCGACATATTGCTTTCCTCTCTGTGTTTTCCTGTGAGCCTGTGAACCTTATTTTCCATCAGTTCAGCTCAACATGGCCAGAAACAGTTTTTCCAGAATGATGTTAACACACATGGCCCTTGTTCAAACTAATGTGGTGTCAGATGAGGCCACGAAAACAAACAAAATATAGTTCAAACAAATGTGATGTCAGCTGAGGCATGAAAACAAACACAATATACTTCATTAGATTAAATGTAACATACAAGTCTGTCTGCAGTGTGTGTCAGTGGGAAATGTTAGTTCTCACTCTGATCCCCACCTGCTGTTAAAAGTATACTACACTTCCTCTCGTGTAGTCAAACGCTCTATGCACTGTGGTTTCAGTTCAGCTCTGCAGTTTTAAATTTACATTTACATTTACATTTAAGTCATTTAGCAGACGCTCTTATCCAGAGCGACTTACAAATTGGTGCATTCACCTTATGACATCCAGTGGAACAACCACTTTACAATAGTGCATCTAAATATTTTAAGGGGGGGGGTGAGAAGGATTACTTTATCCTATCCTAGGTATTCCTTAAAGAGGTGGGGTTTCAGGTGTCTCCGGAAGGTGGTGATTGACTCCGCTGTCCTGGCGTCGTGAGGGAGTTTGTTCCACCATTGGGGAGCCAGAGCAGCGAACAGTTTTGACTGAGCTGAGCGGGAACTGTACTTCCTCAGTGGTAGGGAGGCGAGCAGGCCAGAGGTGGATGAACGCAGTGCCCTTATTTGGGTGTAGGGCCTGATCAGAGCCTGGAGGTACTGAGGTGCCGTTCCCCTCACAGCTCCGTAGGCAAGCACCATGGTCTTGTAGCGGATGCGAGCTTCAACTGGAAGCCAGTGGAGAGAGCGGAGGAGCGGGGTGACGTGAGAGAACTTGGGAAGGTTGAACACTAGACGGGCTGCGGCGTTCTGGATGAGTTGTAGGGGTTTAATGGCACAGGCAGGGAGCCCAGCCAACAGCGAGTTGCAGTAATCCAGACGGGAGATGACAAGTGCCTGGATTAGGACCTGCGCCGCTTCCTGTGTGAGGCAGGGTCGTACTCTGCGGATGTTGTAGAGCATGAACCTACAGGAACGGGCCACCGCCTTGATGTTAGTTGAGAACGACAGTTTGTTGTCCAGGATCACGCCAAGGTTCTTAGCGCTCTGGGAGGAGGACACAATGGAGTTGTCAACCGTGATGGCGAGATCATGGAACGGGCAGTCCTTCCCGGGAGGAAGAGCAGCTCCGTCTTGCCGAAGTTCAGCTTGAGGTGGTGATCCGTCATCCACACTGATATGTCTGCCAGACATGCAGAGATGCGATTCGCCACCTGGTCATCAGAAGGGGGAAAGGAGAAGATTAATTGTGTGTCGTCTGCATAGCAATGATAGGAGAGACCATGTGAGGTTATGACAGAGCCAAGTGACTTGGTGTATAGCGAGAATAGGAGAGGGCCTAGAACAGAGCCCTGGGGGACACCAGTGGTGAGAGCGCGTGGTGAGGAGACAGATTCTCGCCACGCCACCTGGTAGGAGCGACCTGTCAGGTAGGACGCAATCCAAGCGTGGGCCGCGCCGGAGATGCCCAACTCGGAGAGGGTGGAGAGGAGGATCTGATGGTTCACAGTATCGAAGGCAGCCGATAGGTCTAGAAGGATGAGAGCAGAGGAGAGAGAGTTAGCTTTAGCGGTGCGGAGCGCCTCCGTGATACAGAGAAGAGCAGTCTCAGTTGAATGACTAGTCTTGAAACCTGACTGATTTGGATCAAGAAGGTCATTCTGAGAGAGATAGCGGGAGAGCTGACCAAGGACGGCACGTTCAAGAGTTTTGGAGAGAAAAGAAAGAAGGGATACTGGTCTGTAGTTGTTGACATCGGAGGGATCGAGTGTAGGTTTTTTCAGAAGGGGTGCAACTCTCGCTCTCTTGAAGACGGAAGGGACGTAGCCAGCGGTCAGGGATAAGTTGATGAGCGAGGTGAGGTAAGGGAGAAGGTCTCCGGAAATGGTCTGGAGAAGAGAGGAGGGGATAGGGTCGAGCGGGCAGGTTGTTGGGCGGCCGGCCGTCACAAGACGCGAGATTTCATCTGGAGAGAGAGGGGAGAAAGAGGTCAGAGCACAGGGTAGGGCAGTGTGAGCAGAACCAGCGATGTTGTTTGACTTAGCAAACGAGGATCGGATGTCGTCGATTTTCTTTTCAAAATGGTTGACGAAGTCATCTGCAGAGAGGGAGGAGGGGGGGGGAGGGGGAGGAGGATTCAGGAGGGAGGAGAATGTGGCAAAGAGCTTCCTAGGGTTAGAGGCAGATGCTTGGAATTTAGAGTGGTAGAAAGTGGCTTTAGCAGCAGAGACAGAGGAGGAAAATGTAGAGAGGAGGGAGTGAAAGGATGCCAGGTCCGCAGGGAGGCGAGTTTTCCTCCATTTCCGCTCGGCCTTCCGGAGCCCTGTTCTGTGAGCTCGCATTGAGTCGTCAAGCCACGGAGCGGGAGGGGAGGACCGAGCCGGCCTGGAAGATAGGGGACATAGAGAGTCAAAGGATGCAGAAAGGGAGGAAAGGAGGGTTGAGGAGGCAGAATCAGGAGATAGGTTGGAGAAGGTTTGAGCAGAGGGAAGAGATGATAGGATGGAAGAGGAGAGAGTAGCGGGGGAGAGAGAGCGAAGGTTGGGACGGCGCGATACCATCCGAGTAGGGGCAGTGTGGGAAGTGTTGGATGAGAGCGAGAGGGAAAAGGATACAAGGTAGTGGTCGGAGACTTGGAGGGGAGTTGCAATGAGGTTAGTGGAAGAACAGCATCTAGTAAAGATGAGGTCGAGCGTATTGCCTGCCTTGTGAGTAGGGGGAAGGTGAGAGGGTGAGGTCAAAAGAGGAGAGGAGTGGAAAGAAGGAGGCAGAGAGGAATGAGTCAAAGGTAGACGTGGGGAGGTTAAAGTCGCCCAGAACTGTGAGAGGTGAGCCGTCCTCAGGAAAGGAGCTTATCAAGGCATCAAGCTCATTGATGAACTCTCCGAGGGGACCTGGAGGGCGATAAATGATAAGGATGTTAAGCTTGAAAGGGCTGGTAACTGTGACAGCATGAAATTCAAAGGAGGCGATAGACAGATGGGTAAGGGGAGAAAGAGAGAATGACCACATGGGAGAGATAAGGATCCCTATGCCACCACCCCGCTGACCAGAAGCTCTCGGGGTGTGCGAGAACACGTGGGCGGACGAAGAGAGAGCAGTAGGAGTAGCAGTGTTATCTGTGGTGATCCATGTTTCTGTCAGTGCCAAGAAGTCGAGGGACTGGAGGGAGGCATAGGCTGAGATGAACTCTGCCTTGTTGGCTGCAGATCGGCAGTTCCAGAGGCTACCGGAGACCTGGAACTCCACGTGGGTCGTGCGCGCTGGGACCACCAGATTAGGGTGGCAGCGGCCACGCGGTGTGGAGCGTTTGTATGGTCTGTGCAGAGAGGAGAGAACAGGGATAGACAGACACATAGTTGACAGGCTACAGAAGAGGCTACGCTAATGCAAGGAGATTGGAATGACAAGTGGACTACACGTCTCGAATGTTCAGAAAGTTAAGCTTACGTAGCAAGAATCTTATTGACTAAAATTATTAAAAATGATACAGTACTGCTGAAGTAGGCTAGCTGGCAGTGGCTGCGTTGTTGACTTTGTAGGCTAGCTGACAGTGGCTGCGTTGTTGACACTACACTAATCAAGTCGTTCCGTTGAGTGTAGTAGTTTCTACAGTGCTGCTATTCGGGGGCTAGCTGGCTAGCTAGCAGTGTTGATTACGTTACGTTGCGTTAAAAGAACGACAATAGCTGGCTAGCTAACCTAGAAAATCGCTCTAGACTACACAATTATCTTTGATACACAGACGGCTATGTAGCTAGCTACGATCAAACAAATCAAACCGTTGTGCTGTAATGAAATGAAATGAAAAATGTGATACTACCTGTGGAGCGAAGCGGAATGCGACCGGGTTGTTGAGTGCGGAAGTTCTATTCAGTAGACGTTGGCTAGCTGTTGGCTAGCTAGCAGTGTCTCCTACGTTAAGGACGACAAATAGCTGGCTAGCTAACCTCGGTAAATTAAGATAATCACTCTAAGACTACACGCTCTAAACTACACAATTATCTTGGATACGAAGACAGCAAAGACAACTATGTAGCTAGCTAACACTACACTAATCAAGTTGTTCAGTTGAGTGTAATAGTTTCTACAGTGCTGCTATTCGGTAGACGGTGGACGTTTGCTAGCTGGCTAGCTGCTGGGCAGATAGCAGTGTAGACTACGTTAGGACGACGAAATACGAAGTTGAAATAAATAACTATCACTCTGCCCACCACAAGATAGACACCCTACTACACCATAGACCGGAATGAGGAACCTCTGAGAGAAAAGAGACATTCACTATTTTCTGGTTGAGTTGCTTGTTGAGACTCCTTAACTCATATGTGCTTGTCTTTTTACAGTAAGACAATTCAGGATGTGGAGAACGGGAACCATCAGGTATGCAGCAACATGTCCAGAGGTGGGTAGTGTGTTACAGCCACCCTTGTATAAATACAAAACCATTTATTATGACCATGTACTAAAGTAAAGGATGGAAACCATCCACAATGGTTAGCTATGGAAGTCTTACAATGTTTTGCTCTTAGTTTACTTTCCAAGGTCACCAGTTGGCGCTGCAGATGGAATCAGAATTCCTCTATCTTCAAAGTACTTCCTCAGTTGCCCAACCTTGTCCAGCCATGCTGAGTACAGCTGGAGGCACCATGGCAACACCACAGCAACACCGTGCATCTCCACAGGGTCAAAGCACCAGTGTCTCCTGATAATAGAGAGCATGGGCCCTGAGCATCAGGGAACATACAGCTGTGTGTCTGAGGAGAGGGGCTACCACAGGACCCTGGTACAATATAAGTTACAGCTAGACAGTGGGGCCACAGGCCTGACCTCTCCCCGCTTGGCTTGTCTGGGTCTGGTACTAACACTGGTCCTGACTTTGCTCTGCTAGAATCAGCTCTGTGGGTTTTCACCCCAGCCCTATGACCTAGCGGACTTGACTTGGACATGTCTGCACTTGTACTTTGGTCTTGCTTACACCCACGCTACATCAAGAATAGTACATGACAGTCAACAGTCAAGTGACTGAGCCATTTCCTTTGTTTCTTTCACGATCAATTGGTCAAAAAACAGAACGCTGTAGAAGTTGAAGGAACTGCACTTGTGCTAAGTTAATGATTTATCTGGAGGAATTGGCCTTTATATATTTTATAATCATGCTCTTTTTTCTAATATGGAACTTTGCAGATGTTTCAAATATTTTATGTGACAATATGAATGTATAGTATATTGCTAAAACACTTATGTTTTAGACATTTTAGAAATATATATATATTTTCTTAACTTTTAAGTTTCACGCTAACAGCATGATAGTTTTAAATATATACAGTACCAGTTAAAAATGTTGACATTGCAGGGGTTTTATTTATTTGTACTATTTTCTACATTGTAGAATTATAGTGAAGACATCAAAACTATGAAATAACACATATGGAATCAAAAAACAAAACTAATTTGGGCCAAGAAACATGCAATGGACATTAGACTGGTGGAAATCTGTCCTTTGGCCTGATGAGTCAAAATTTTGGGTTCCAACTACCGTGTCCTTGTGAGACGCAAAGTAGGTGACCGTATGATCTCCGCATGTGTGGTTCCCACCGTGAAGCATGGAGGAGGAGGTGTGATGGTGCGGGGGTGCTTTGATGGTGACACTGTCAGTGATTTATTTAGAGTTCAAGGCACCTTTAACCAGCATGGCTACCACAGCATTCTGCAACGATACGCCATCCCGTCTGGTTTGCTCTTAGTGGGACTATCATTTGTTTTTCAACAGGACAATGACCCAACACACCTCCAGGCTGTGTAAGGGCTATTTGACCAAGAAGGAGAGTGATGGAGTGCTGCATCAGATGACCTGAACTCCACAATCACCCGACCTCAACCCAATTGAGATTTTTTTTGGGATGAGTTAGACCGCAGAGTGGAGGAAAAGTCCTTGAAGACTGAAAAGCATTCTAGGTGAAGCTGGTTGAGAGAATGCAACGAGTGTGCAAAGTTGTCATCAAGGCAAAGGGTGGCTACTTTGAAGAATCTCAAATATCAAATATATTTTGATTTGTTTAACACTTTTTTGGTTACTACATGATTCCATATGTGCTATTTCATAGTGTATGTCTTCACTATTATTCTACAATGTAGAAAATAGTAAAAAATAAAGAAAAACCCTTGAATGAGTAGGTGTGTCCAAACTTTTGACCGGTACTGTATATATTTTTTTCTGTTGCTTATTTATTTGTATTAATACATATAATTATAGTGAGCTCCAAAAGTATTGGGACAGTGACAATTGTTTGATGTTGTTTTGGCTTTGTACTCCAGCACTTTGGATTTAAAATTATACAATAACTTTGAGGTTAACCTCTACGGGGTGGGTGTCCCTAATGTGACTAGAATGACGTTGTATACAACAGCCAGCTTTCTGGGACATAGACATACATACAGTATGGGCAGAAAGCTTAAATTCTTGTTAATCTAACTGCAGTTTCCAATTAACAGTAGCTATTACAATGAAAAAAATCATGATATTGTTTGAGTGCACAACAAAACCCTTTATCAAAGCAACTGGTTTTATACATTCACCTCTGAAGGTAAATAATGTACTTACATGAAGTAATCTTGCGGGTCCCAGAGATAAAATATAGCATAGTTTTGTTTGATTAAATCCATTTTTATGTTCAAATGTAGGAACTGGGGTCTACAGTTTGACCCCACTGCTGTCTCTGGCTCTACACCCACCCCACCCGGACATCTAGATGTGTGAAAGTTAGTGAACTGTATAAGCTAATGATCCATCATGTATGACATTCCTGGGAGTGTGTAAACTTACATGTTTCTATTACCATGGCATTTTTTGCATAATCTCTATTAGAGGGTGACCGATTATGATTTTCCAATGCCTATACCGATTATTGGAGGACCCCAAAAAAAATTACCCATACCGATTAATCGGCCGATTTCTATATATATATATTTGTAATAATGACAATTCCAACAATACTGAATGTACACTTTTATTTTAACTTAATATAATACATAAATAAAATAAAATTAGTCTCAAATAAATGAAACATGTTAAATTTGGTTTAAATAATGCAAATACACAGTGTTGGAGAAGAAAGTAAAAGTGCAGTATGTGCCATGTAAAAAAGATAAGTTTCTTGCTCAGAACATGAGAACATATATGAGAGCTGGTGGTTCCTTTTAACATGAGTCTTCAATATTCCCAGTTAAGAAGTTTTAGGTTGTAGTTATTATAGGAATTATTGGACTATTTCTCTATACCATTTGTATTTCATATACCTTTGACTATTGGATGTTCTTACAGGCACTATAGTATTGCCAGCCTAATCTCGGGAGTTGATAAGCTTGAAGTTATAAACAGTGAAATGCTTGAAGCACAGCGAAGAGCTGCTGGCAAACACAGGAAAGTGCTGTTTGAATGAATGCTTACGAGCCTGGTGCTGCCTTCCACCACTCAGTCAGACTGCTCTATCAAATATCAAATCATAGACGTAATTACAATATAATAAACACACAGAAATACGAGTCATTAATATGTTCAAATCCGGAAACTATCATTTCAAAATACAGAACCGTTACGTATTTTATCAAACGGGTGGCATCCCTAAGTCTAAATATTGCTGTTACATTGCACAACCTTCAATGTTATGTCATAATTATGTAAAAGTCAGGAAAATTAATTACGATCTTTGTTAGTAAGAATGGTCTTCACACAGTTCGCAACGAGCCAGACGGCCCAAACTGCTGCATATACCCTGACTCTGTTGCACAGAACGCAACAGGAATTGAAAAAAAGGGTATGATTCTTTACACATATACAGAAGGTGAATTTGTCCCCTAAAATGGGGGGACAATGTACAACAAGTGCTGTAATTTCTAAACGGTTCACTCAATATAGATGAAAACACACTAAAATTCAATCTGACCGTCTGCACTTTAAAGTAGTCAAAAGTTTCGTATTTGGTTCCATATACTGTACAAAATTGTTGAATGCATTTGCTGTTTGTTTTGGTTGTGTCCCAGATTATTTTGTGCCCAATAGAAATGAATGATAAATAATGCATTGTGTCATTTTTGGAGTCACCTTTATTGTAAATAAGAATAGAATATGTGTCTAAACACTTCTACATTAATGTGGATGCTACCATGATTACGGACTGTCCTGAATGAATTGTTAATTAAGTTAGACGCACAAATATCATACCCCCTCTCAACATTACAATAACAGGGGGAGGTTAGCATTGGAGGGGGGGGGCAGCTATGCGTCTATCGTTCTCACTCATCATTATCCACAATTCATTCAGGACTATCTATAATCCACATTAATGTAGAAGTGTTTGAAACAAATGCTATTTTTATGTACAATAAAAGTGTCTCCAATATCCAAAGTGCTGGAGTACAGAGCCTAAACAAGAAATGCCACTGTCCCCAATACTTTTGAAGCTCACTGTATGTGAAATCAAAGGGACTTATGACATGTTTGTGAAATGTTCTTGCTGTTGAAACATTGCATCAGTAAAGTTCGTGTTAAATGAGAAAAGCCCAGGCTGTAATTATATCGCAAGGGAAAGATTGTTTTTAGATACCATTGCATGACAAATTATTGGCCTCCTTTTTGATTTTCTCTATTTTTGATACTGAAAGGTATCAGATCTTCAAAACCAAATATTAGAGAAAAGGAACCTGAGTTTATGCTTATTTAATTAACAAAGTTATGCAACACCCAAATCCCCTGCATGAAAACGTAATTGCCCCCTTACTGGTAACACAACTGGTTGTCACCTTTTAGCTGCAATGACTGCAACAAAATGCTTCCTGTAGTTGTTGATCAGTCTCACATCGCCGTGGAGGAATTATGGCCCACTCTTTGCATGCAGAACTGCTTTAACTTAGCAAAATGTGTGGGTTTTCAAGCTGCTCGTTTCAAGTCTTGCCACATCGCAATTACTTTGTCACATGGGCATTGTGTTACATTTGTTTCTGAAATATGTATGTCATTGTTATTTGTTCACTCAGGTTCCCTTGATCTAATATTAGGTTGAAGGTCTGATAATCAGTAGACAAAATATGCAAAAGTAGAAAAAGTGAGAAAGAGGGCTACTTTTTCACAGTACTGTATCTGTGCTATCCACACTGCTGACTTAATGCTTACATTTCTGCTGTAACAGATGAAATGGTTTGAGTAAGTGAACATGAGTCAGACCATTGAGGAGTGAAAGATGAGTGTTCGGGTGGTGTGGCGAGCTACCAGGAGTCAGAGCATCTGGGGGTGGGGGGAAAGTGTGTAGGAAAGGCGTGAGTAAGAAAGGTGTAATTCCCTAAGTCGGAATCGGGCCCATTGTAAAGAAATGACAGAAAATGTTTGAGGGTTATCCACCGATACTAACATCTTATGACACCTCTCATTGCGAGAGGCCCCTTCCGAGCAGGCTTAATCCATGCTTGAGTAACAGGCAGTTTAGGCCAGTGTAGTAAAATAGGTCTCAGCTGTCACATGGTCTTTATGGGACATTATAAGAAGTGGGGTAGAGGTTAGTAATTAGGGAACTCCTTATGTTTTTACACTGACAAAATGTTATCAACTACCTTCCTGCACTTAGTTGTAAATTTCTTGCTCTAATCTCTACGGTGCAGCTGCTGAAACACGGCTCCAAGTCCTGTATCATTCATGTGCCAATGAAAATGAATATTTAAAAAAGGTCCACACGGGGATATGAGAGTAGGCCTAGTTCAATTTCACCAGTGTATTTCGCCGTTGTTCTTCCAAATAATAGAGTTGGCCCCATGCGAAAGGAAGGACAAAGGAAATCCAAGCCACACTTCAAAAACCACACACACACAAGATATCAAGTAAAACTTTATCATGACATACAAGTTTAAAGCCCTGAGAACCATATCTTTATATTACTAATATGAACAAAACTGAATGTGTCAATCACTTTGGAAAAGTGCTTCTCTTTTAAATACAATCGGCACAAACCAGTTTTACAAGCATTCACATCCCAATTTTGTTTTAATCAAAAGAGAAAACTATAACCTCAGTAATGTTATTATGGACATGATAACAACCGTACAAAAAGATGCACAAACCACACAGATGTATATACGGAGCATTATACAAGCCAAAAACAACAGAATTGATAAATGAGGTATTCAATAACCACTTGCATATGCACTTGTATTACACAGATCAGGTTAGATTTAAACAATTAATAATCTAATCAAATCCAAACCATCCAGGGACAAGGTTCTGCAGACTTTCAACTTCACAGTTTCCTGAGTGATGTGACCTTGCCTGTAACTGATGACAAAAATCAAAAAGCAACAAAAACCGGACCAATCTAAAATGGCATTTAGCAAGTCACTAGAGACAGCTTTAAGGTTGTCCAAGATTTGCATTTGGATGTGTCCTCAGTATACATGCCAATTGCATAACTTCAATACCAAATGCAACAATGACAGCAGCCCAATGCCCTGAGGTAAGAGGTCTTCAAGAGCCCACACAGACACACAATTGTAACCCACATAAGCCTGAGCTGTAAACTGAATTCCCAGTGAATGTGGTTCTAACCTGTTGCCCACCCTTGTCATGGTGTGGTCTTAGAGGACAGCACCACCTGCAGTCTCCTCCATGGCATTACATGGTTGTTACACACCCTCCTCTAGCATATTCTGAACTTGCTCTCACACACGCTCCCTCTCTCATGCAAAGGCTGTAAGGCTACACTGTCAGACAGTCATTGACTAGACTGATTGGATAGAAAACAGACATTTCTGTTTAAAACAGCGAGAGAAACGAAAAGGGGTTTTAGTGACACCACCTAAGTGATCAAGGTAACTCGATCGATCAGAAGAAAAATCAACACAAATAAATAGCATACCTTGGTTTTGAAACCAATAACATGAATGATGAAATCCTTCATGTCTGACGGAATTCATAAAGATCATGGAAATAGGTTACTCTTCAAAGGATTAAGCTTGAAGATAAAACAGTCATTCCTAGCAGAGTCCTGAAAGGTTCACTGTTCTCTCACAGCTGATTAAGGCAGCAACTACATCTTTCACCTTTATTAAACGTGGACATAATATTTCATTGAGGGATTGCAGGTCTCTCTTCAGTCATTGTATATATGTTGTGGAGGTCCTGTAATCCTGAGCCGTGGTCTGCGCCACAAAAGCCAACAGATAACAGCTAAAACACAGCTTACTAGGGAAGCAGGTAGCCTAGTGGTTAGAGCGTTGTGCCAGTAACCGAAAGGTTGCTAGATCGAATCCCCGAGCCGACAAGATAAAAATCTGTTGTTCTGCCCCTGAACAAGGCAGTTAACCCACAGTTCCTAGGCCGTCATTGTAAATAAGAATTTGTTCTTAATCGACTTGCCTAGTTAAATAAAAGGTTACATTTAAAAAAAGAAGGCAACAAGGCTGCCCACCTCAGAGATAAGGGGGTAAAAGGTTTAGAAACAGTTAAACGCCTCACATTCAACACAGATAATGCTAGAAATGAATTGAATCCAAATCATGTTCTATTAAAAATGCTGAGAAATTACCTGAACAGTATGAGAATGGAAATACTGTAACAGTGGATGTGTCGGGGGAATTTGGGAGGCTTGAACTTTGAATAGAGACAGAGAAACCAGTTGGCGAAACAGCTACCCTTTCTCCGTCTTATTCAATGTAGAGGTTAGGTCAAAGGGCTTTTTGTGCAGCATAACTCACTGAGGTATATGTCAGGTGATGTGTGCCATGCCAGGCAGAACAATACCAGTCCCAAGACTCAATCACAGGTAAGCAAAGGTCTGATTAAGATAAGGAAAGCTACATAACTAGAGCTGACAACTTTAACAGCAGGGACTATAGAAGATGGGCTATTATGAAACCCATCCTTTACCCCACTGTATCCTACCTAGTGGTTCAGCTAACCCACAGCAGCCTGGGCAGGGAACAGGGCTAGTCTTTGGTATTCAGCTGTGCACCGACCAGAGGCTACCACACACCAGAGGATTACGGTGTAAAAAACTGGCCACCTGATTGTACACATGCAGAGCAATACTCTTAAATAGATTTAGTCTCATAAAATGCAGGAAGCCAGAGAAAACCAGAGGAGAGCAAGCCCATCCCAGTTCAGCTTGGTATAATAATGTGTCCCCAAGAAAATCCAGCAGTCAAGTCTCTACGTTTGTAGTCCAGCATTCCGGAGGAGTCCACTCCTGTGGACCGTTGCTCGTCACAGGGACTCAAACCACCAGGTCAAGTTACGCTGGCTTTGCAGCAATGAGGTATGTAGTGTACATCTCCTTCTAGAGAGTCTGAGGTATTCTTTGAAGACAGTTTGTTAGACTTGCGCATTCTTTCGGTGGGATCCTTTTTTTAAAATGACAAAGTGAGTCCATAATAAGAGACTTCACAATGCTTCCTGAGAAAGGCCCCTCTCCCAAACGGAGAGGCGAATATGAGGTTTGAAAAGGTATGTGGTTAAAACACTTCTGGTCTGCCAGTGTTGGAGGAAAACCATTGATGGGTGGATATGTCTCTCCTCTCTGTTGAATTGAACTAGGGTCACACACTGATCCCAGAGCAGGGACCAGAACTACTCCACTACCTTTCTGATTATTAGATAGATAGATGCGGGGTGGTGAGTTTGGGGCTTGCTAGTCCTAAACAGATCGACAGATCAATCGGTTCTTATAACATCACATTGTGTGTGATAAAATGTTCAAAGCTAATTCTGATTCTCAAAGCCCTTTAGACACAAGGACCATCTGTATCTTGAGTTAGATTGAAGATTATAAGTACATCATTCCAAATAGGCTGAATGAGTGGGTGACTCCCCGGTATTGATTGTGGGAGTGACTACTGTATACGGGGTATTACATGGCGATCTGTAGGAGGTGTGTTGAGGTGAGTGAGGTTCCGTTGTGAAATTCCCCAAAATTCCCCTGATTTCAACAAGATCAAAAAGGATACAAAAATAAAGTTAATTCAGGTGAAGTATACTACAGCTCCTGAGGTAAAGATACCACTGCAGGTTACTTGATTTTAGGTATGTAAAAAAGATAACTAAAAAAATAATAATGTTTCAAAAAACAAAACAAAAAACAAACGGCAACAAACAAAATCATAAAATAAAACTCTTCAAGTTCAGTTGTGAACACCTGTCAGTGGGTTTTGGCTGAGTGATCGGATTGTGTTTAGCATGCATTTGGTATAAGAGTCTCTGTGTGCTGGGTGTCTGAAATGCATGTGTGTTTGTGCACATGTGTGTCGAGTGTGTAAAATGCATAGGTGTGTGTGTGTGGGTGCATGTTTGGGTGTGTGAATTGTGTATTCATAAATGGGTAGCCAAGGTTGACAGGAGCGATGAGGTATTTGTTGTGCAACAGTTTTTTTCTTGTCAATTTATCAATGTACTGTATTCATGCTAGGCCTCGGTGGTGAGGAAAAGCCTGGAGAGTGGGTGGTAGGGCAGCCTGAGCTAAGGTGAGCCACTGGAGGAGGGCTCGGCCGAGCAAGGCCCCTTGGAAGAGGAGGAACTTGGACTGTGGCTGTGAGCAGAGGTGGCGAACCCAAACCCAGCGCTGGGTCCAGCAGGGGGCACTGTGGCCGCAGTGGACACGCCAGTCCCTGGTGCGCTTGACTTCTGTGCAAACAGGGTTCCTACAGGACAGAAGGACAAACGGAACAATTCAACAAGATAAACAACAAGATAAACAACACGGCCAAATCCGTTTATTTCTGAGTGTATGTACACGCATGCTCACACACACCTGAATAGAGTGTGCCGTTGACCTCCACAGACACACTGATGCTAGCAGATCCATTGGTGGAGATGCTCAGAGCCATGTCCTGCTGCTTCTCATCTAGAAAGTAAAAGAGAAATAGGAAGTGTAAACCACCTGTGGGCAGAAAGCAAATCCAGAACCTCGGACCAATTAAAACAATATATCTCTCCAAAGGAAAGGACGCAGAAACATGGGAACTAGAATCGAACTCTGTCTATTCATTGTCTACACAGGTACTTGTACAATAACATGCAGTAAGTGAGAATCAGGTGTCACGCACATTTCCTTGTGGGTGTCTTGCAGCATACATCTGCATAACCCACTGAGGAGAGAGAAACACAATCATGTCACAGTAACTCCAGGAAAACAATCTGCACTTCCCCTCTCAAAGCTTTTATTGTGTAGTAGTCATAATGTGTTGATTGTTGTACTCGCACACACACATACAGGCTGCACCTCTACTGTGTGTGAGTGAGAGAGTGTGAGAGAGAGCGAGAGAGAGACAGACATGGGGAATAACCAGCATGTGATAACATTAAGGCGCCAAATAAAGCATGTGTTATGACGTACATCCAAACAGCCAGAGGCTGTGCTGAAGAGGCGCAGGTCAGTGAGTCAGCTAGCAGAGTGGCCTGGCAGCCTTCATCTCTGTTGTGCAGTGACCACTGCGTTGCCTTTATAATGGCTTCTATATGTCATCCTGTATCTCACGGGGGAGCTGAGGAATGGGAGTTGGAGAGCTGTGAGGGTATCTGGTGTAGGCCGTGTGTTTTTTCATGGTGCTCAGAGAGAGAGTCAGGCATCGAGGGAACTTCAGCGTGCATCACTAGTGTACTTAAATGTATGCGTTTCATTGAGAAAATAATTACTAGTGCATATCAAGCATTACTCCAGTCTCGAATACGTATAGAATGTACTGTATGTGTCAGATACAAACTGACTATGATATGTAACTGTATAGAGTGCCCAGGGGGAGTCAGCCTGGGCACGTACCTCTAGCGGTGGTGCTGTTGCCCAGGCGCAGGTTCATGGGGACCTGTGAGGCCATGACAAGCAGGTTGTGTTGGAAGGCCTGCTGCATCAGACGCTGCTGCTCCTCTGCCAGGCGTGCCATCTTCCTCTCAGGGCCCTCGCCAGTCTCCAGCTTCTCCCTCAGCTGCTCCAGAGTGGCAGCCCGCGCCAGCCCTGCAACCTGCTGCTGCCCCAGCGCCAGGGACATGGAGGTACCACGAGCCGCTGCCATCACGGAGGGGGTGATCTCTTCTAAAGACAGGCAGGGTAGGATATGTTACTTCCATGGAAACAAAAATATGAGATTCATTTCAGTATCATAAAATAAAATGACAATGACAATTTAACGTGGTAAAATGAGGCCAAAGAAAGGGAGGGAGACCTGTTGAAACAATAACTACCTATTTTAGAGAAGAAAAAAAACACGGCAATTATGTGGGCCATTATACAGTATTTTCTGTAACTGAGCCGCATTCCAATAACATCAAAGTCAAGATCAGATCAGAAAAACAGGTAATGGTAGTGATCCAGCCAGATCCCATTGATGAGGACAGACAGCTGTAATCCAGGCTGGCCGTAAAGTGTCCTGCTATCTGTGGGAAACATGTTATTAATCAGTAGTAAATGGTTAAGAGACAGTGAACAGCCCAGGGTCAAACCCTCAGTCACACTCAGACGCTTTGATCCCAAAGGGAGTGCATCGATCATCACACAATCTACAGTACAATACACACAGGAGAACAGCGGAGGCTGCTGAGGGGAGGACGGCTCATAATAATGGTTGGAATTAATGGAATGGCATCACACATGGAAACCATATGTTTTGTACCCAATTTCATGATATCCAATTGGTATTTACAGTCTTGTCCCATCACTGCAACTCTCGTACGGACTCGGGAGAGGCGAAAGTCAAGAGCCATGCGTCCTCCAAAACATGACCCAGCCAAGTCTCACTGCTTCTTGACACTGCTCGCTTAACAGGCGCACCAATGTGTCAGAGGAAACACCGTCCCGCCACAAGGAGTCGCTAGAGCGCAAGGACATCCCGGCCAGCCGAACCCTCCCCTAACCCGAACGACGATACGTCAATAGTGCGACGTCTCATGGGTCTTTCAGTCACAGCCGGCTGTGACACAGCCTGGGATGGAACCCAGGTCTGTAGTGACGTCTCAAGCACTGCAATGCAGTACCTTAGGTCGCTGCGCCACGCAGTTGGCAGAAACCTTGTGTTTGATACCATTCCACTTATTCCGCTCCAGCCATTCCCAAGAACCCGTCTTCCCCATGTAAGGTGTCACCAACCTCCTGTGCTGCAGAGATTCCATAACACAAGGCCTGCCAATGAACGTTACGTACAAAATACTTCTGTAAAGGGCTATTAAGAAATCAGAGCATTTCTTCTTGGAATACTACTCTCTTTAGGCTGTGGTGTCTAATCCTTTCCAGAGAATTCAAGAAAATTCTCCTGTAGTTCCTAACCATTGCGACAGAGGGCGCCACGGCACTATGGATATTTCTTGAGGGTTGTGCTCCGATCAGTCTGATGCGCTCCGATCAGTCTGATGCGCTCCAAAACTCGGAGCTAAACTCTCACTTTATCTTATTTGAACCCAATACACAGCATGGGCTTTGTTTTCCTTTTGCCAAGATGCCTACTGTGTGTTTAGGCTATATCTTAATTGCAGTATTTATTTGTATTAATACATTTATAACCAATCGTAACCCTTAATTCCCAGTCGTTTATTGAGAAGTTGTTGATCCTTTAATACTCACCTTTTTTGAGAGAGTGGACGGGTGAGGCCAACAGGCCGTTGAGGCTCCCAGCGGCCCCTGCCCCCAGTGCAGACAGGTGCATCTTGGGAGGGGAGAGGATGTGAGGGGCTGTGCTGGGGGAGAAGCGGAAGAGGCTGCTGCTGTAGCTGGGGCGACGGCCCTCCCGGCGGTTACTGTCGATGGCCGCCTGAAGCTCGCCTGGCGAACTTAGACCTTTCCTCTCACACTCAAAGGGATACAGGTACTTCATGTACCTGAATGAGACAAACATTAAGATGGAAGATATGCCATTTAGCAGACCAAAGTGACTTAGTCATGCTTGCATACATGGTCTTCAGATCAGAGTACACACACACACACACACACACACACACTATATTTGCAAAAGTATGAGGACATCCCTTCAAATTCGAGAATTCGGCTATTTCAGCCACACTCGTTGCTGACAGGTGTGTAAAATCGAGCACACCGCCATGCAATCTCCATAGACAAACTTTGGCAGTAGAATGGCCTTACTGAAGAGCTCAGTGACTTTCAACGTGGCATCGTCATAGGATGCCAAATTTCTAACAAGTCAGTTTGTCTAATTTCTCCCCTGGTAGAGCTGCCCAGGTCAACTGAAAGTGCTGTTATTGTGAAGTGGAAACGTCTAGGAGCAACAATGGCTCAGCCGTGAACTGGTAGGCCACACAAGTTCACAGAAAGAGTGCGTAGCGCTTAAAATCGTCTGTTCCAAAATGCCTTTGGAAGAAACATCAGCACAAGAACGTTGGGAGCTTCATTAAACCAGTTTCCATAGCCGAGCAGCCGCACACAAGCCTAAGATTTCCTTGAGCAATGCCAAGCGTCGGCTGGAGTGGTGTAAAGCTCGCCGCCAATGGAGCACGCTTCACCAGTCTGAAATCTTGATGCTACAGCATACAATGACATTCTAGACGATTCTGTGCTTCCAACATTGTGGCAACAGTTTGGGGAAGGCCCTTTCCTGTTTCAGCATGACAATGCCCCCGTGCACAAAACAGAAATTGTTTGTCGAGATCGGTGTGGAAGAACTTGACTGGCCTGCACAGAGTCCTGACCTCAACCCCATCAAACACCTTTGGGATGAATTCGAACGCCAACTGCAAGCCAGGCCTAATCGCCCAACATCAGTGCCCCACCTCCCTAATGCTCTTGTGGCTGAATGGAAGCAAGTTCCTGCAGCAATGTTCCAACATCTACTGGAAAGCCTTCCCTGAAGAGTGGAGACAGCAAAGGGGGGGACCAACTCCATGTTAATGCTCGTGACTTTGGAATGAGATGTTGGACGAGCAGGTGTTCACATAATTTTGTTGATGCAGTTGCAGAGAGGTCAAATAGCTACCTAACAGAGACCATGGTATGTAACAGCCTGAGTGTGCAGTAGTATTAGCAGCATAGGTATTTTTCCACCTCATAAAAATGTATAAAAGCGAAGCGCATAATGGAGAGAGAGAGAACACTGAGGATCAATACAGAGTGAAGAGCACTATCCATTAGATAAGACCAGTGGACCGTTGCTGCTGGAGAGAACAGGCAGGCTGAGTAGGCTAGCATTAAAAATACATAAAGGTTCATTAAGGCTCTCTGGTATACAGGCAGTAGTATAGAGAGCTAAAGCCCTACACAGGGGCTAACAGAACGCAGAGCGCTCGCCCCTCAGTGACAGCCCACCTCAATTGTTGTGAACTCTGACCCAAATCACATCACAAAATCTATTGGATCAATGGGCTCCTCACACGTGTGGTGTAATGGATGGAATGCAGGCAGTGAGTGAGTGAGTGAGTGAGTGAGTGAGTGAGTGAGTGAGTGAGTGAGTGAGTGAGTGAGTGAGTGAGTGAGTGAGTGAGTGAGTGAGAGAGTGAGTGAGAGAGTGAGAGTGAGAGAGTGAGAGAGAGACTTACTGTGTGCGGAGGGTGAAGGCAGCAGAGGTGATAGAGGTGGGCAGGCTGAGGCCCTTGGTGATCTCTCTCCAGATCTTCTTGTTGATGACCTCTACCAGGCCGCCCTTCTCCGTCACCAGCTTGTAAAGCATGTACAGGTCCAGAACCTGCTTGGCCATGATGGGGATGCGGTTCACTGGAGTCCCTGAAGGTAGAACCACACACATCAATATGGATCCAAATATCCTGTTAAAGTGACATTGCTGAAAGAGCTGGAATGGTGTGGATGAAGAGGTTTGTTGCACATTTTAACAACTTTTTAAAAAAGTGAACATTGTTTTG